>NW_006409078.1:317227-322890 GCF_000296735.1 Chrysochloris asiatica
ATTATAAACTTTCTATCCTACATAATGTTCTATTATTTTCATAATAAAGATATTCATTAAATCTCTTGGAAGCTATGTGGCATAAAGCTCAACTTGGCTACTTGCTGCAAGAAATGTAGATTATTAAGTCAAAACTATTCTTCACTTAAGATCATTATTGTCTACTTATTTATGTAGGTGTTTGTATATAGAGGTTTGAGAATTCTAGCTAGTGACTGAATGTGGTGAGGCCTATGGGGGTAGGTCAGCTTGACTCTAAATGCTATCTGTTTTTGTGGCCTCACAAATGCAGTTACTTAAGTTTTCTAAGGGAAGATAGGGGTCAGCTTTTGAGAATCATATGCCGTGCATAATGTCTCTCCTCTTAGTGTGGCCTTGCCAAGCACCCAGAGTTAAGTGCTTCCCGTAAGAGTGCTCCTTGGAGGCCAAGATGGCCCAACTTCGTCTCTCATGCTTCAGACATATTGACAGGATGGACCAGTCACTGGAGAAGGATATCGTGTTTGGTAAGGTTGAGGGTCAGAGAAATAGAGGAATACCCCCAACAAGATGGATTGGTTAAGTGGCAGCATCGATGGACTCAAGCGTGACAACAGTAGTGAGATGGGTCCAGGATCAGGCAGTGTTTCATTCTGCTGTGCATAAGGTCGCTAATGAGTCGGTACTGACTCAATGACACCTAACAACAACAACAACAATGGCCAATGATTGTGGACATTTCTTCTTATGTTTGTTGGCTACCTGAATGCCTTCCTTGGAGAAGTGTCTGTTCATGTCTTGTGCCCATTTTTCAATTTATATATATGCTTTTATTGTGAACTGAGTGATAGTTTACATTGGAGAACATCAGTTTTGCACTCATCATATTGAATTTTGTTTCATCCCAATGATTACCATCCACACCATGCATCACCATTCACCAGTATTTGTTCTTATTCCCTGTTTGTTTGTGTGTGTGTGTGTATTTATGTACACAAAACCACTCAGGAATATATAATCATTTAAAGAACCCAAGTGTACAGTCTAAAAGTATGTCTCCTGGCCACCAGCACACAGCCTTTCTTTTACCACGAGTCTAGAGTACTCAGTTGCACTATCTCACCAGGTCATCTTCTCTGTCTCCATGTCTGGTGTTGCTGCTTCTCTGAATATGGGCCCATATTCTGCTCATGCTATTCTTCCTTGATGGTCCTAGGGTCCTCTGTTCCTGGGATGTAAGATTAACTACTCCCCTTTTATGTTACAAAACTACCTTACAGTTGTGACAATCACAATTCATCATGATAACAATTATTCACTATTGAATCATAAGGGACCATATTCCCATCTCCTTTCACCAGATAACTCTAGACAAGATGGCAAATATTCAGTGGGGGGTTCTATCTACCCCACATTCTATGAAACTAAACTCCCTCTTGAAAACTTGTAAGGCAGCCACTTTGTGCCTTTATAGCACCCCCATTTTAGATAGCCAATGTCTAAGTTGCCCATCCATATCAAGTGAGGGGATAGGTTTGATCCTTGATGTGAAGACTTCTTCATTTTCAACTGGTGTTTTAAGCTACTACCTGTAAGTATGGGTCAAGTTAATCAAATTGTAGCAATTTATACCTGTTTCCTTTATCACAATTCTTTATCTTCCTCTAGTCGAGTTCTGATCATCAAACCATCAAAGCTAGGTCAGATGGGTACTATCTGCAAGTTTGGGCATTCTTGTGTGTGGCCCCTAACTTTATATCAGCTAGATGCTTCACACTTGGCTCTAGTCCTCCGTGGCTGGATCCTTGTCCTTGGGCCTAGGAGTCCTCAGGTTTCACCACACTTCTGATCAACTAGCCCTTGCTCTTCTCTCCCTCATATCCAGATCAACGGGAGTCTATGAAACATGATCAAACTCAGCCCATATCTACATTGCTGCCTTTTCCCACTTCCAATCATCAGTAGACCAACATGGTTGCCAGCATGCTTTCATGCCTACTGGTGTGTTCCTTTGAGTTTCAGTCTTGAAGGGGGGGTGGTTGTCTTGAAGGGACCTGATTAATTGCCTTGATCGCTTCCTGGCAAACAACTTTCTCCTCTTGTAGTAGCAAATCATACTGCTGTTTTCATTTTTTCTGTTGCTATTTCTTTGAAGAATTATCTTCTGTTTCTTTAGCTGCTCCAGGCTGGTCTGCATGTCCTTTCAAGTAGGAATGTCTCACCTCAGAGGTTCTGGATGGGCTTAGGATTCAGCTAAGTATCAAATCTATTTTTGAGATGGTCTCTAAATTTATGTGGGATACACTTAAAGTTGCACTTTAGCTTTCATGAACTTTTTTTTGCAGCATCAACCTGAACTTGCATATGAGCAATTAATGATTTGTTTCACATTCAGCCCCTGCCCTTGTTTTGATTGATGATATTGGACTTCTCTATTGTCCTTTTCTACAGATGTAGTCAGTTTGATTCCTGTGTATTCCATCTGCTGAAGTCATGTTTAGGGTGTTGAAAAAAGGTATTTTCTGTGAATAAGTCATTGCTCTTGCAAGATTCTATCATGTGATTTCTCCAGCATTATTTCTGTTACCATGGCCATATTTTATAACTACTGATAGTTTCTTTTGGTCTTTAGCATTTTCATTCCAATAACGAATATTATCAGTGCACCCAGATTACATGTTTGATTAATTTCAGATTGAAGAATTTGGTAGAATTCTTCACTTTCTTCATCTTTTATTTTATTGGTTGGTGTGTGAATTTGAATAATGATCATATTAACTAGTCTTCCTTGTTGTTGTTATTGTTAAGTGCCGTTAAGTCACTTCTGACTTATAGTAACCCTGTGTAGGGTTTCCAAGGAGCATCTGGTAAGCTTGAACTGCTAACTTTATGGTTCAAACTGACTTTATAGTCCAATGCATTAACCCACAGTGCTACACCAGGGCTCCAGTCTTCCTTATAGGCCTACAGATATTATTGTATCACAGAAACTATTGTAGTTCAAGATAGATCTTGAAATGTTTTTCTCATGAAGACACTTTTCCTCTTGAATTTGTATTTCCTGACACTGTAAACCATATTATTGTCCAATTCAAAAATAGCAATACCAGTTGATTTCAGCTCACTAGTGCCTAGGATTTTGATCTTAATGCATTCCACTTCATTTTTGATGACTCCCAATATTCTCATATTTCTCCTTCATACAAAACACATTCTGAATTTTGCTGGTTATTTGTAGATGTTTTTCTCATTTTGAGTCATGCACCATTAGCAAATGAGAGACCCAAAGCTTTATTTACCCCTTCCATGTCATTAAGGATGTCTCTACTTTGAGGATACAGCTCTTCCTCTATTATATTTTGAGTCTCTTTCAACCTGAGGGATTTCTGTCTCAGCGCTGCATCAGATGATGCTACTTTGCTACTTATGAGGTTTCCAGTAGCTAATTTTTCAGAAGTGGTCTGCCTGTTTTTTCTTCCTAATCTGTCTTAGTCTGGAAGTTGCAATGAAATCTGTCTAATATGAGTGGCCATGTTGGTATTTATGACAAAGTGACAGAGAAATTATGGCTATTAAACTGCAAATAGGAGACTAAAGTAGTTGGGTGTGTTATCTATGTGTTCATTCACTCCTCAAGCAATTAATGAGTTTAAATTTTTTATTTTAAAAATAGATGTTTATCAAAATGCTATATTATTTATGAGGTAAATTTAAAAATGTCTTTCAGATGTGTAGTTACAAACAGACTTACTATTTTTTTCTTCAGATAATATTTATGCATGAAAAAATGCAAAAATTTCCCCTTTACAGGTGAAGAATCTGCTTTACAAAGAACATAAAACATGTATGTTGAGGCATTAATGCCTGGAATAAATATAGGAGCTGGATTGCACAGATTCAGGTACTTTCTCTTAGTTAGCTAGTCAGACATGCCACTTTCTCTTCCTGGAAAATGAGATCAAGGCGTCTATTCTCTTCCATGTTTTTCTTTCTTAGGGTGTGCACACTCTCTTCTTTGTATGGAATATTTGGGATCAGAGAACTGTCTCATCTTCCCCTATCAATGGCAGACAATTTTTGAGATGCTGAGGGGTATGCAAAGTTGCTGTTGTTGTTAGGTGCCATAGAGTTGATTCCAACTCATAGCGACCCTATGTACAACAGAAAAAAACACTGTCTGATCCTGTGCGTATCTCATAATTGTTGTTACACTTGAGCCCATTGCTGTGCTACTGTGCCAATCCATCTTGTTGGGAAGCTTCCTCATTTTGCTGACTCTCCACTTTACCAAGCATAATATCTTTCCCCAGGAACTGATCCTTCCTGATAATGTTTCAAAAAATCTGAGAGACGAAGTCTCGTCAATCTGGCTTCTTCGTTCGGATCATTCTGACTGTACTTCTTCCAACACAGATTTATTTGGTTTTCTGGCAGTTCATGTTACTTTGAATATTCTTTGCCAACACCGTTACTCAAATGCATGTTTTTCTGGCCTTTGACTAGAATGAGTCAGATAGAAAGGCATAAAAAAAGGAAAAAAATATATAAGATAATAAATATAATCAGAGAATAGTAGTATCTCCTGATTTTTATTTGGATTAAAGAAAAATGTTGGATTCAAGATATTTTTGAGAAAAAAATGAATAAGAGTATTTGCAACAGAAATGAGCAAGAAAAGAAATATAGTTTTTAAAAGTGAGGGTTTTTAGAAACTTAGTATTTGTGGATTTGGTATTCTTAGATTCAACTATTCAAGAACCACTCCCTAAATTTCATGACAAAATTTAAGTCGAGTTTACTCTACCCCATAGATTTGTTCTGAGGTTTACATGTTCTTATGACTATAAAATATTAATACTAGGCTGTGAACTTGGGTTGAAATCACTTAATTATGGACTCATTCCTAAAATTTACTTCTAAAACAATGGCTGATGTTTGTTATTATACAAATATGCTTGGGTTGTATCAATTTTGAAATAAAAAAAATCTGCTATCCTAAGAAGAAATTAGGATTTTACTCTCACAAAAGCTCTTAGAACCTTGAGTTCTTCAAGCCTCTACCTGTTTACATATTTGAAAATCGTGGCATGTATGGAAGAAGTTGGAAATATGGTAGTTTGAATACATTAATTTTGTTTCAGTTTCAAGCCTCTGTCTTCACCAATGAAGTGCTCCTAATCCATGTTTTGCATAGCTAGTGTGGTGACTCCATAGGATAAGCACTGGACTGCAAACCACAAAGTCAGAGGTTTGAGATCAACAGACACTCCATGGGAAAAAGATGAGGCTTTCTGCTTCTGCAAAGATTTAAAGCCTCGGGAACCCTATACAGGGTTGCTACGAGTGGGAACCAGTTCAATGGCACTTAACAACCACAGCTTCTGCTAACTACTCATGTTACAACTTAAATGTCACTTTCTTAGATAATCTTTCCCTGTATACTTCAACAGAGTTTTTCTACTTCCTTAGACATTAAATCCCATCACCATGTTTATTTTCACTTAGATTGTTGTTGAGTGCCATCGAATTGGTTCCGACCCATAAAGACCCTATATAGGATTTCTGAGGAGTGGCTGATGAGCTTGAGTCACCGACCTTGCAGTTCAAACTGACCTTGTAGTACAGTGCTCTAACCCATTGCACCACATCAGGTTATGTTGTTGTTGTTGTTCTTAGGTGCCATC
>NW_006409078.1:323852-324976 GCF_000296735.1 Chrysochloris asiatica
TGTTCCCATGTTCTGTTTGAACAACTGCCTCTTGGTCCAGGTACAGATTCGTCATGAGAACAATTAAGTGCTCTGGAATACTCATACTTGCAATGTTGTCCATAGCTTGTTGTAATTCACACAATCGAAAGCATTTGCATAGTAAATAAAGCACAGGTAAATATCTTTCTGATATTCTCTGCTTTCAGCCAAGGTCCATTGGACATCAGCAATGGTATCCAGCATTCCATGACCTCTTCTGAATCCAGCTTGAACCTCTGGAAGTTCTCTGTCAATGTATGATTGTAGCTGTTTCTGTATTACCGTTAGCAAAACTTTACTCATATGGGATACCAAAGAGATTGTCCATGATTTCCGCATTCCATTTGGTCACCTCTCTTTGGAATGTGCACAAATATGGATCTCTTCCAATCAGTCGACCAAATAGTTGTCTTCCAAATTTCTTGGCAGAGATGTGTGAGTGCCTCCTGTGCTGCTTCACTTTCTTGAAATATTTCAATTTTATTCCATCAATTCCTGGTGCCTTGTTCTTTGCCAGTTCTGTCAGTGTACCTTGGACTTCCTCCTTCAGTATCATTGGCTCTTGATCATATGCTACCTCTTGAAACTGTTCAATATTAACCATTTCCTTTTGGTACAGTGACTCTGTGTATTTCTTCTATCTTCTCTTGATGCTTTCTGTATCATTCAATAATTTGCCCAGGGAATCTTTCAATAATGAATTTGAGGCTTGGATATTTTCTTCAGTTCCCCAGCTTGGGAAATGCTG
Source organism: Chrysochloris asiatica (assembly GCF_000296735.1). Taxonomy (NCBI): domain Eukaryota; kingdom Metazoa; phylum Chordata; class Mammalia; order Afrosoricida; family Chrysochloridae; genus Chrysochloris; species Chrysochloris asiatica. Next base: position 324,622 of record NW_006409078.1, read on the forward strand.
ATCGTATTCTTCCTTTTTGGTTTTCTGATTCCAGATCTTTGCACATTTTGTTGTAATATTTGGCTTTATCATCTTGAGCTGATCTTTGAAATTTGCTGTTTAGCTCTTGGACCTCCTCATTTCTTCCATTTGCTTTAGCATCTCTATGCTGGAGAGTAAGTTTCAGTGTCTCTTCTGACAACCATTTTGACCTTTTCCTTCTTTTTTGTCTTCTCAATGATTTTTTGTTTTCTTCATATATGATGTTCTTGATGTCATCTCACAACTTTTCTGGTCTTCGGTCTTTAGTGTTTAATGTATCAAATCTGTTCTTCAGATGATCTCTAAATTCAGGTGGGATATATTCAAGGTCATA
>NW_006409078.1:325641-328742 GCF_000296735.1 Chrysochloris asiatica
CCATGTGGTCGTCAGATTCAAATGGCCAATACCAGTCCATTTCAGCTCACAAATGCCTAAGATATCGATGTTTATGCATACCGTTTCATTTTTGACAACTTCCAATTTTCCCACATTCATACTTCGTACAGTCCATGTTCCGATTTTCAGTGGATGTTTACAGCTATTTCTCTTCATTTTGAGTTGTGCCCCATCAGCAAATGAAGGTCCCATGGGCTTTTCCCCTATGAGCTTTACTCCATTTGCATCATCACGGTCAGTTCTACTTTGAGGAGGCAGCTCTTCCCCAGTCGCATTTTGAGTGCCTTCCAACATGAGGGGCTCATTTTCCAGCCCTATATCTGACAGTGTTTCTCTGCTATTCAACAGGTTTTCAGTGACTAAATATTCGGAATTATTTCATCATTCTTTCTTCCTAGTCTGTCTTTGTGTGGAAGCTTATCTGAAACCTGTCCACCATTGGTGACCCTGTTGTTGTTGTTGTCAGGTGCCATCGAGTCGGAACCGACTCATAGTGACCCCATGCACAGCAGAAGGAAACAATGTCCGATCCTGGGCCAACCTCACTACCGCTGCCACACTTGAGTCCATCAATGATGCCACCCGGCTGATCCATCTCGTTGGGGGTCTTCCTCTTTTTCTCTGACCCTCCACCTTACCCAGCATGGCATCCTTCTCCAACGATTGTTTCCTCTGGACAATATGTTCAAAGTAGGAGAGATGAAGCTTAGCCATCCTTGCCTCCTGCTGGTATTTAAAATACCGGTGGCATAGCTTTCAGAATTACAGCAACTCACAAGCTGCCATAGTATGATGAATATGAGATAAATATGACAGTTATGTTTTTGACAGTGCAATTTTTTGTAAGGATTTATAAGTAGACATTATTTTATAATTTACCTATATATTGAAATGAAAATTAATTTTTAAATGCATAGTTTTTAAAACAAAAGAATAAATTTATTTCAATATTTCCATAACAGATCTTAATTATAAAGTGTTTGCTGAATCCTAGTTTTCTGAGAACTAAAATCAACATTTAGTTTTTCATATCTGGTATCCATGTTAATCTTTCAAGTCAGTTAGAATTGGAATTCTTAAGTGGAGAAATGTCTTTTGGATAAGAGGTCTAAAATCAATACGCTAGCAATAATCTTTCCTTTAGATTTTCTGCTTTATTTTCTCTTTCCCTGAACTTTCAGTTTTATTTTGTTTTGATGATTTTTAGAAGAAACATTGCTAAGTACATTGAGCATTCCTGATTTAGTTATGTAAGCTATAGAATGTCAGCTTGTTCTCAGCTCTAAAATTGTATTTGCCTCACTGAGTTATTTCTTTTTCACACGGCCCCTGATGCCATTGCACAGCCCTGAGATGAGCATTTTCAAAGAATTAATCATGAGTCCCAGATACTAGAACTTTGATTTCATGGATGAGAACCATATAACAACATTATATTTATTTATTTTAAACTTTTCGGTGTATTGAGTTAAGGTTTACAAGAACAGATCATCGGTTTTACATTCAACAAATCATACTTTTTTTTTCTGTTTCAAATCCCTCTGTGTAACAAACATATCATGAGACTATGGTCCTGAACCCCAAGGTCAAGTAATTCATTCCTCAAAAGTTTTCAGAATTTATCTCCTATAAAGATGAGGCTTTCTGTTCTGGCAAGGATTTAGAGCCTCAGAAACTCTATGATTTGGAACTCACTTGACAGCACTTAACAACAACAATCTCTACCACATTCATAGATATGTTTGCAACAAAGGTAAATATCCATGTACAAATCTCCTCCATATAATCGTGCTTTAGACTTACCATAGAAAGTAGAAGTCATCTTTGAGTATCTGATTGACATCAGTTTTCCACAGGATTGGCAACAAATAGCCACTAAAACTAGAAGAAGGGAAAAAAAAAAGTTTTCCTGCAAAATCTTTACAAATGCAGAGAAAGAACATTGAATTTCCTTTCAGTATTCCTGAGAAGAAATCCTGACTTGCTCAAAGAGTGGTTGTTATTTTACAGTTCATTAATCATTGAGTGTTAAAGGGTAGTAGAGGAGCTGAACAAAAGCTAGGGTCAGCGAGCCTGGAGACAGCTATGATAATGACAGTATGGTAGAGGTCTCAGCTGAGAGCAGCCAGCCCAGAAACATGGACTGTTATCACTAGTCACCAGAACCACTTTGGGTTGATATGCCTTCTGCTTTCAAGGAAAGAAAGGCCTAAATTCTCCAATCTCTTGATTCCTTGCTGTAATTTTTCATTGAAAATAGCACATCTATCTAGATTATATGTTATAAAAACTGAGCGAAATTGAAATGACAATACCAAATTAGAATGTACAGTAATGTTCTCTTAAATAATTACTAGTTATTGTTGGTTGAATGCTGTCTACCTTGTTCTGACTCATAACAACCCCATGCCCAACAGAATGAAATGCTGTCCGGTCCTGCATCCACACTAAACAAATAGTGTAGATTTGGCAGAATTATCATCACTTGGATCACTATTAAACCTATGGACAATCACAATTCCTTTTTCTTTCTCTTGTTTCTCTATGAACTCATCTGCAGACTTTGGTAATAAATATTTTATAAACCTGTTTTGTAGAGTTTTTATGGTCATAAACATTGGCTATAAATATAAAACAGAATCATGTTGTAACTTGAGCCGTGTCACAAATGAGTATTGCTTACAAAAATGGGGGACAAAATCTCAGTCTTTCTTTGGAAAATGTTGTCAGAAGCAACTCGTTTTTTTAAATGGGAACTATTTCCAAATATCAGCAGAGTGCCCATAGTTAAATTCCTTTCTGGTAGCAACAGGAAGCTTTTTTTATAGTTGACAGTTTTATATTTAAAGACTTTGGTTGCATTATTATTATTATTTTTTATTTTAACTTTTTATTGTGAATTGAGTGAAGGTTTACAGAGCAGATCATCAGTTTTACATTCAACCAATCAGACACTTTGTTTCATCTCAATGACTGCAATTCTCTCCATCAACAACATTTATCTCACTTCCTCCCTCTGGTTCCTGTTTCCTTTCCACTCACCTTCCCATCCCTTCTCAACTTTGTCCTTAGGTAAATGT
>NW_006409078.1:328842-330136 GCF_000296735.1 Chrysochloris asiatica
AATTTTAAATAAAGTCAGTATAATATATTGATAGAAATTCAATATTAGACATATTTTAAATAGTTTTATTAATTTAGAATGTATTGTCTTTCATATAGATTCTAATGTGAAGCTTGCATTTACATTCTGTTATTAAACAAAGTGTATAATACAAGGTTGAGTAAAAAATTATCTGCACTCTGGCTGTAGAATTTATTTAAATCAATTTTTAGGAAAGACAAATACATCATTTTCGATATAATCTCCTTGCTTTTAAATATGTTTTATCCATCTGTCAATAAACTTTCTTATATCCTTATTAAAAATTGTTTTATGCTGAGCTATGAGTCATAATGCACTGCTGTCTTGCCTTCTTCATCAGAGGTGAGTCTTCATCCTTGAAGGGCTGCTTTTAGGGGAATAAACAGGTGCAAGTCTGAGGGATCAAGATCACGGCTACATGGAGGATGTACCGTGATCTTTGTAGTACCTCAAAACAAAGTTTTTGAAGTGTGTCAACAGTGTGAGTAGAGGTATATGGGCGTATATTTTCATGCAAGATCACAATGCCCTTGGAGAGCAGTGCTCTGCATTTAATCCAAAGTTTCAGCTTTTTAGTGAGCATCTCTATACTAAGCACTGTTGATTTTTGAACCCTTTTTCCTACAAGTGTTCTAATACAGGCCCTAGAAAATTCCAGAAAACTGTAAGCATCAATTTTCCAGTTGATGGTTCACTTGAACTTTTTCTTGGTCAATGATTGAGAATGCTTTCAGTTCATACTCTGTAGTTTACTCTCAGGCTCCTAGTAATAAATCCATGTCTGGTCACCAGTAATGATTTTTTAAAGAAACTTATACCTTCCTTTGATTATCATCCAAAGTTTGTTTATAGATGTCCAAATGCTTTATACTCTTCTGTGAGTTGTTTTGGTTGGTACCCAAGTCAGTCCTAGATTTTTTCTCAGCCAGATCAGTGGCTGATTTATAAATTATTTGTCACATCATGTACTGTCACTCATCTATTTCACAGAATCATTTTACTTGTTTGCTCAATGTTGTCATCAGAGAATTTTTTAATATAACTGCGTGTTTAAATATAACTGGAATGCAGATAACTTTTGACTCACTCTTGTATAAAGCAAATAACCAAGAAGATGCCTAAAAGAAGTAAAATAAAAAAACATATATGGACACATTTATAAAATTTGGAAACATAACTATAAATAATGTATTTTATAATAACAAATTACTTTTTTCTATTCATGTGAATATTATTAAATACCAATTAAAGAAGATAATAACCTTTTATAGTC
>NW_006409078.1:338684-341361 GCF_000296735.1 Chrysochloris asiatica
CTTTTGCAAAATTTGCTTTCATGGGATCTTAATAATATTATCTTCATTCTGTTGGGTCACCTCTCTTTGGAATGGGAACCAATATGGATCTCTTCCAGTCAGTTGGCCAGGTTTTTGTCTTCCAAATTTCTTGGCATATATGAATGAGTACCTCTGGTGCTTTGTCAGTTTGTTGAAAGATTTCAATTTGTATACCATCGATTTCCAGTGCTTTGTTCCTTGAAAATGCCTTCAATGCACCTTGGACTTCCTCTTTCGGTATCATTGGCTCCTGATCATATGCTACCTCTTGAAATAGGTGAACGAACATCAACTATTTCCTTTTGGTACAGTGACTGTGTATTTAGTCCATCTTCTATTGATGCTTTCTGCATCATTCAATATTTTGCCCATAAAATCCTTCAATATTGCAGGTCATGGCTTGAATTTTTTATTCAGTTCTCTCAGCTTGAGTAATATTTCCAAAGTTGTAAAGCCTTATGGAAACAGACTATCAAATCTTTATCCTTTTGAGTGGCTGGTGGGTACAAACTGCTGACCTTTCAGTTAGCAGCTGAGTACTTAACCACTGTGCTGCCATTGCTCCTTGTTAAAAGTATTTATTAAAGATTTATTACTGACAAGACATATACTTTTATTGCTATTGTGAATGATGTACTTATTAAATAGCAATTTCTAAATATTTATTACTTAGGTATGAGAATTCTCATGATTTCAGTATGTTTACTTTATATTCACAAAAGTTACACAATTCTTTATTACATTGAATAATGTCTGAGTTTGAACTGTTGGCCTTGCAGTTAAGCAGTCATCATATTGACTCATTAAAGTGCTAATATTGTTTATTTGTACCTTTTCTTTATGATTATACAATACTTTTCTTAATCAGTCTTGCTAGAAGACCATGGATGTAAGTCTATCACATATGAACACTTCTGTTGTTGTCAGGTGGTGACAAGTTGGTTCTGACTCATAGCAACCCTATGCACAACAGAATGAAACACTGCCAAGTCCTGAACTATCCTCACAATTTTAATGTTTGAGTTCATTGCTATTACTGCTGTATATATCTCATCAAGGGTTTTCCTCTTTTTTGCTGACCCTCCATTTTATAAAACACAATATTCTTCTCTAGGAATTTACCCCTTCTGATAATATGACTGAAGTATGAGATGAATCCCCACCATCCTGGCTTCCAAGGAGCATTCTAGTTGTACTTATTTCAAGACAGATTTATTTGTTCATATTTTCTATGTTCTTCCCAACAGCATAATTTAATTGCATCAATTCTTCTCCAGTTTTCCATATTCATGAACATCTCTAACTACAATAATTATTTTAGGAATGGAAACATGTCCTAATGTATGACAGTGATAAAAGGATCTGTTTTCTGATGCTTCTGGAAAATACAGTGTTTTTCTTTAGAGAAACATAAGAAGAGATGCTCTTTTCTTCTGATCATTTTTAGCGTGCAAATTTTGGGCACAATACTATTGTAAACCCTTTCTGTATCCTAATGAGAAAAGACACCCCCAAAGCAGGGGAGATCCAGGGATATTTATGTTTAGCTACTAGAATGAGTCATCCATCTGTCTCTGAACTTTCTGATATCTGAGCCAACTATTTAGTATTTAAGCAACTTGGAGGCAGGCTCTTTGTTTATCTAAATCCTAACTACTATTGTCCCTTTATTATTATTTTCTTTCCATTATATCCTTCATATTTACTTTGTTTTTATTTCCCTGACTTCTCTGGTGAAGTTTTCACATCTTTTTCTACCTCAGAAATGTGTAATCAAAAGGTGATCAGTAAATATTTTTAACAAAAATGAAAAAAAAACAAAACAAAAACATTTGCTTTTGCCCCTAAATCCAACGTTATTAGGTTTTGTAAACTCTGTTTCTTTAATATCTTAAAGCCATTGACTGTTCTTCTTGCCCAGTACCCTCTTTATACATTAACTTATCATAATTTATATTTTGACTTATTGTACTCAAGAACTACATTCCTTTCTATTATAAATTCTGAAGCTAGATTAATTGTTCCAAAATGCAAATCTGTATGTGTCATTTCTGCATAAATTCTCTGAAGACAGAACTATCAGAAAATTTGATTGCAAATAAGAGAAACCACCTGTGACTAACTTGAGCAAAAATAGAGTATTGGAGAGCTCATGTAACCAATGGCTCAGAAAATGAGCAGAACAAAGCAGAGTAAGATGTAGCCAAGACTATGTCACAGACAAAGTCTACTCTGATTATCTGAGCATTGACTCCTTACATGAACTTAACTAAACTAGCGTGGTCTTGGGAAAGCACTGTCTGACTACCTTCTTGTTTTTAGAATTTCTTTCCAAAAGAAAGAATGTTTATATTAGACGTTGTCAAAATGACACATGGAAATTAACAGTAGCTCTCAATTTCCCTAGTCCAAACTCCACATAACTTATAAGAGAACGACATTGAATTGGTTGGTTTTCTATCTCCCAGAATTATTTTATTTGGCCTAGTTATAATTCATCTTCCATTTATTAGCTTAGAACCCATTTCCACTACTGGAAGCTTTCTGATTTCCCATGTACATAATTGTTAAATTATATATATTTGTTAAGTACCATCAAGTCTGTTCCAACCCATAGTGACTCTGAATAGCTGGTGGGTTTGCACTGCCGACCCTG
>NW_006409078.1:341551-346319 GCF_000296735.1 Chrysochloris asiatica
TATAAATAATTCTACATCTCATTCAATGACTTTGATACTCATCTTTATTCCTGTGTTGTTCTATTCCTTTACATTTTGAATAATTCATGTCAGAAGTAAACATTCAATAAGGATATACTGAATGACTTCTTAGAAGATATGTAATATTCAAATAATGCTATATTTAATCCCTTTTCTTTTATCTTGCTTAACTGTGGTGCTTGAGGCTATTACACTGAATCACAAGGTCAGTTTGAACCACAAAGTCAGCAGTTCAAACTCACCAGCTGCTCCTCGGAATCCCTATACATGGTAGGTATGAATTGGAAGTGACTCAATGGCATTTAACAACAAGAAGTTTTAGTTTAATGTGAGATCTTTTACTATCCAGAACTCGGTTCTGATGTGTTGGACTATCTTTCCAAAAGAAAGAATGTTTATATAAGGCATTGTCAAAATGACAAAAGATAATTAATAGCAGCTCTCAACTTCCCTCATCCAAACTCCACAACATGACTTATAACAGAAAGACATTAAATTGTTTGGTTTGAACCTGGGAATCTGTGTAGCAAGAATCCTGATACCATTTGATGCTAGCTCTTTTTATTCTACTTTGAAATTTCACTCCTATTGTGGTGCTAGAGGATAGGCACTGGACTGCTAACCACAAGGTCCATGGTTCAGTCCTACCAGCCCCTCCTGAGAAACCCTATGCAGGGTTGCTATGAGTCAGAACTCAAAGATACTTAACAACATCTTAGGATGTTACTTTCCTTATATGAACCCCATTGTGAACTCTATAGGTTGCCACAGGGGTGCTAGGTAGTCTACGTAGTATATAATCTTTGTTCTCTGGAACGAGAATTCCTTTCTTATGGGGTGGAGGTTCATGGGGTGGGGTTCATGCTGATTGTGTACAGATTTTCTTAAATTTAACATATGGAGTACAATATGCCTTACCTGATAGGTTTATGATGACCTTTTATTATCTTATCCAAAAAGCAAAACCCATTGTTGTTGAGTGAGTTTCAACTCATAGTCATCCAATGTGACAGTGTAGAACTGTCCCATAGAGTTTCCAAAGCGATAAATCTTTATGGAATTAGACTGCCATACTTCTCTACCATAAATATGCTGGTAGGTCTAAACTGCCAACCTTTCAGACAGCAGCTGAGTGCTGTAATGACTGCATCATTAGGACTCCTCTTTTTTCATCTTTTTTGGTGATAATTCAAATTTTGTATTTTTTAGAAAAGTGAATTTTCTAAGATATGTAATTCAAGTTTTGTGCTCTTTAGAAAAATGAAAAATTTTAGAACTATTTTCACGATAGAACTTTATACTTTTTAGAGACAGATTGTAGAGTGATAAATTATAACATTTTGCACCCACCCAATTCTTTTTGAATATGTGTGCATTGTTGTTGTTAGGTGCCATCGAGTTGACACCAACTCATACCAACCCTATGTACAACAGAACAAAACATTGTCCGATCCTAGGACAACTTCACAATTGTTGCCATGCTTGAGATCATTGATGCTGCCACTTTTCCAATCCATCTCACTGAGGGTCTTCCTTTTTTTCTCTGACCCTCCACCTTACCAAACACGATAGTCTTCTCCAGCGACTGGTTCCACCTGACAATATATCCAAAGTACTGAAACTCTCTCTGGCCCGTGTTGTTTATAATACTTTCTCATTTCCATACCTGCCCTTTCCCATGTATCTGAATTCACAGTCCCTTTAGCTGGGTTTACAGTTCCTTTTTCAGGGAACCAAGGGCTTACTTTCTGAATAAATTCAAGAAAAACACGTAGCTGTGATGTACTAACTTTAATACATTTCATCTGCAATGAATGTTTAATAATATCTGCATACAGCTTTCGATCTTTAGATTCAGTTTGACCCATGGCTCAAAGCGTAACTTCAATAATTAATCTTTTTATAGACTAATTATGGCACATAACATCTCAAAAGTTCTGTAAACTACTCACCCATCACTTACTTGACACTCACTTGTCAAGGGGTCCGCAGTACCCAGAGCTGAGGACCTATCCGTATCCGAAATTCTTAAAGACAACAATTAATACTATATGCTATATTCTAAATACTTACCCTTCGTCGAGCCCCACGCTGCGGCGCCAGATGTCAGGGACCAGCCCCGACAATTTGTGAAAGCTCAGAGGGAGGTATGGATTTGGTGAAAAATACAGAGTCAATGGGTCATTTTGAATCTCAGGCAGATGATGGTGATGATGGCTCTCTGACTGACTGCCTCTTTATTTCAAAATTGTTGCTTCTTATATCCTATTTAAAATATACTATGATCTCACAATAGTCACGTAAAAGCAGTTACAAATCAATCAAATATTATATTCTTACATCAAAGGTATAAGAGGAACACAAGGTCACCAAACATTCCTGCGTCTCTATACTCCTTAGTTACTCCTTAGTTACCTTGATAACGTCTGCCTTTTGTGAGTGACTCTGTTTCTCTCTAATCTTCCCTAAAATGTCTAGTTTGGCCTTGATTTGTTTTTCTCTAATCTTCTTTAAAATGTCAAGTTAATATTAAACAAAGTTCTACATCTTAACTTCTAACTTTACCAACACCTATTACTTTCTATAGATTCATTAATTACAACTCACAATCAAAAACATAATTCTTACTATAACTGGGCATGCATAATTGATCAAACAATACAAACAAGAACATAAAAATACCCTAAAGTTTCCTAGTTAAGAACAAAGCAGTAATTATCTTATGCTAACAATTTCTCAAAACTACTAATCAAATTCCTACCTCTGTTCCCAAGCTCTCACTGCCCTTGACTGTCTCCTAAGCTGCTTTCTAAAGGCCTTAATGTCCTTGACTAAAACCACATGGAATGTTTCTTATAATTTTAAGCTTGAATTGCTAAAATTTTAGCTAGTGTAGTTATTTCTAATGTTAAAACTTTTTGTTAAAGTAAAAAACAATTTTTTTATAACTACATAGATTGAATATGGTGTGAAAGTTAATGTTAATGTGAAAGGCAACTATTATAACGTGAGGTTTGTTTAAAGTAGCTAATGATTATGCAAGATTTTCTAAAACTTCTTATAAGGAAATCAGAAATAAACTATTTTTCCAAGGGAAAACTAGAGACCTCGGGGCCCCTGCATGAATCATCCCTTGTGGCTTTGCCAACCAAGGGGACATTCATTGTTGCTTTGCTAAACTATGAACTTTTCATGCATAAGGCTTCTCGCTGTTCTGTTCCTTGGCAGGATGGAGTCCGCCAACCAGTGAAATGTGGACACAGTGAAAATGTGCCGGTTTGGAACAGGAACTTCGTTGTGGTTGTTTTGGTTGTTGTTAGGTCTCATCAAGTCAGTTCCAACTCATAATGACCCAATGCACAACAAAATGTAAGACTGTCTAGTTCTGCCCCATCCTCACATTGTTGTTGTGTTTGAGCCTATTGTTGCACTACTGTGTCAATTCATTTTGTTTGGGGAGGGTCATCCTTTTTTTTTTGCTGACTCACCAGCTTTCCAAGCATGATGTCTTTCTCCAGGGACTGGTACCTCCTGATAACATGTCCGAAGTAACAGAGATGAAGTCTTGCCATCCTCACTTCTAAGAAGCATTTTTTTCTGGCAGTCCATGGTACTTTCAGTACCCTTTGCCAACAGTATAGTTCAAATGCATCAATTCTTCTATGAGCTTCCGTTTTCATTGTTCAACTTTCACATGCATACTAGGTGATTGAAATACCATGGCATGAGTCAGGCTCACCTTAGTCCTTAAACTGGCATCTTTGTTCTTAAAATTGTAAAGAGGTCTTGTGCAGAAGATTTGCCTAATGCAATACACCACTGGTTTTCTTGACTGCTGCTTCCATGAGCATTGGTTGTGGATTCAGGCAACATTAAGTTTCTGAAAACTTCAATGTTTTCTTCATTTATCATGATGTTTTTTATTGCTCCAGTGGTGAAAATTTTTCTTTTCTTTACACTGAGGTGTAATCTTTACTGAAGGCTGTAGTATTTCACCTTCATCAATAACTATTTCAAATTCTCTTTGTTTTCAGCAAGCAAGGTTGTGTCATCTGTATAATGCAGGTTGTTAATGAGTCTTCCTTCAATCCTGATGCCACATGTTTCTTCAAATCTTCTGTTTTCTTGGGTTATTTTCTTAGCATACAGATTGAATAAATATTGTGAATTAAGACAGCCCTGGCACATGTATTTCCTGATTTTAAACCAGTGTCTCCTTGATGTGTTTGAACAACTGCTTCTTGTTCTATGTTCAGGTTCCTCATAAGTGCAATTAAGGATTCTGGAATACTCATTCCTCACAATGTTATCTGAAGTTTGTTATGACTCAAACAGTCAAATGCCTTTGGATAGTCAATATAGCACAAGTAAACATCTTTCTGGTATTCTCTGTTTTTAGCCAAAATCAATCTGTAATCAACACTAATGTCAATGACTCTGTTCATCCTTCTTGGATATCCTATTATGAAACTTAAGTAGTACCTGCTCAGAATAGCAGGTGAAGTAGAATGTGAAAACAAGGGACCATCCTGAACCTGAGCTGCAGTCTAAAGCAAAGCTTTCCCATTCACTTTGCCAACTTGAAAGCATGAAATAAATATTTGCTTTTGTAGTCATGGAGATTTGGGGGTAGTTATATAGCATTATATAACTATAATACTTCGAGCAGTGAGACATGTAGTGAGGAGCTCCAACAACAGCAACACGGAATACTGGGCCACAAGGCTGTTTAACTGCAAGTTGCGGA
>NW_006409078.1:350384-363432 GCF_000296735.1 Chrysochloris asiatica
CTACTCCCGTAAAGATTTACACCCTTGGAAACCCTGTACAGGGTCGCTATGGGTCGGACCCGACTCGATGGCACTTAACAACAACAACAACAAAGTGTAACTTAGTGTTCGTGAAGTTCCTGGGTAGCACAATTAAATATTTGACTACTAGCTGAAAGTTTGGCAGTTTGAACCCATCCAGAGGTACCTCAGAAAATGGGTCTGATGAACTAGTTCTCACAGGTCACTGTGTTGACTACCCTACAACACAGTTCTGTTTTGCACCATGTGCTCATTGTGAGTTGGAACTAATTCAGCGGTTTCTAACAACAATGTTATGAATTGTGTTATGCATTAAACTATGTCCCCTTTAAAAATACATTACAAAACTGTGAATGTGATATTGTTTAGAATAGAGTCTTTAAAGATGTTGTCTGCTAACATGAAGTCATGCCAGAGGATGAATAAAGTGAGTTCTGGTGTACTGTAGGACAGGTACTGGACTACAAGTTTGGTTTGAATCTCAAGTTTCAAACTCATCAGCTGTCCCTTGGAAAGTCTATACAGGGTTGCTATGAGTCAGAACCCACTAGATAGCACTAAACAACAACAAATAATAACATAAATGTGTTGCTGCCCAATTCTTGAGGCTGGGATTCTAAACTCATGGTAACAGCAGAGCCAGCTCTCTGTCCAATGTATGTGAAAATCCTTTCTTGTCTTTCTAGGCTTCTGGTAGCACCAGGCATTCTTTGGCATTTGGGTGTCTTCACACTGTATATGTCAGTTTGTGTCTCTTCTTCTTTTATAAAGAAATCACTCAGAGGTATTGTTGTTAAGTGCCATCGAGTCTGTTCCAACTCATAGTGACCCTGTATAAAGTTTTTAAGGAGCAGCTGATGGGTTTGAAGTTCCAATCTTGGGGTTACCAGTCCAATACTTATCTTGCAGCACCACACCTACTTTTGGTACCTTGCTATGGCAGCCCTAGGAAGTTAATATATTTAGTCACTAAAACCGCAGTTCAGTTCCCATCTTCATCACTTATTACCTGGGCTTGAGGAAGTTCCTTAATATCTTAGTGCCTAGAGTCCTAGCGTGGTGCTGTTAGATAAACACTGAACTTCTAACCACAAGATTAGTAGTTCAAACCCACCACCATCAGAAACCCTATACAGGGTTACTATGAGTTGGAAGCTACTTGACAACACTTAACAACAACAAAAGTTTTCCCATTGATTAACAGGAAAAAAAAACAATCTATCTGATGGGGTTCTTTCAAAGAGTATATAATATAAAACTAGACATAAATTCCAGCTACATAGTAACCCACTGCCATTGAGTCAATTCCAAGTCGTAGTGATCCCACAGGGCAGAGCAAACTGCCCCTTTGGGTTTCCATGGCTATAAATCTTTATGGAGCAGACAGTCTCATCTTTCTCTCACAGAGACTGATGAGTTCCAACTCTTGACCTTTTGGTTTGTAGCCTAATTTGTAACCCACTCTGCCACTAGGATTCCTTAGATTCATATGTACTCACCAAATGTTAATACTCATATTCTTTATCACAGTAACATTAACCAATTATAATCTATGCATGATATTGAAATCAGGTTTGTTTAATTATAAAGTGTGTATTCATTTCTCTGAACTTAAAAAAAATATCTTAAAACATGAAAATGTCAGATTGCTTTTGGGCAACTGTATGGGGTTTTCATGGGTATAAATGACTTGATAGCAGCTGGTATCTTGCAATATTACTATGCTCTAATTATTCTCCATTTTTAGTTTTCTGATATATTTTAATAGGTGGGAAGACACTAAAAAATAGAGAATAATTTGTGTGATAGAGTGTGAAAGAAAATATATAATTTCATAAAAAAAAGAAAAAAACAGTTTCTCTTTTAGAATGTCTAAAGCGTTAATGTTTTTTTCTTTAGGCTTGCATAAATAAAGAGAAAGTTTGGTATCACAAACTCTAACATACCTACTATCCAACTTCCATAATTACCAACACTTTTAAAGCATTTTTAAATTGAATGACTAATAACTAAACGCTATAAGACAAGGCAATTCCACTTTTCCAGGGACAAAATCTAAGTAATTTAGGGTTTTAATTAATTAGCTATTGTTTTATAACAAATTTTCTCAAAATTAATGGCTTAAAATACCAATCTCTTGATTTCTGTGGGTTGTATATCCACTCACAATTTAGGGGGGTACTTCTGCCTCACATGAATTTATGATGCAACAATCAAGCAATCAATGCAGAATTGCAGCCTTATCTGAAAGCTGAAGTGGGGAAACAATTCACTTCCAACCTCACATAGTTGTTAGAAAGATTAATTTCTAACAAGATTCAGTTCCTGGGTGGTTGTTGGTAGGACACTTTCCTCATTTTGGTAAGCAAGATGCAATGCATTAATTTCCTTGCCACATGGACCTTAATTCTTTGCCTTATGGGCTTCTCCATAGGGCAACTCCCAATGTAAAAACTGGTTTGAATTAAAACAAATGAGCTAGAGAAAGCACCCAAGATGAAGGCCACAGCTTTTAAAAATCTAATATTCAAAATGGTATTTATTAATTCTAATGTACTCATTATAAGTGATAGAAGGTTGTGAATAGCATATATCGGCAGCCATCTTCCATAGGCTAGTTATCATTTAAATGTACAGTACATCTAAGATGCTAGTTTTATGAATTAATGAAATGGGCTTTAATCAAGAATCTTTTATGACATATAAAAACTGTATGATTGGTAGATGGAAGCACAATTCTGGACCTGGCTGTAGAACTCATATTCATAAATATCTCTAGGAAAGTAGAATATGATTATCTTGAATCATCTAGACTAGTATTTTTCAATCAGATACCTTGGAATTCTGGGGGTTTTCAGGAAGGCATTTAGGATTTCCTGCTTTTAGAAACATGAGGATATATATTTTTCTGAAATTAAGAAATGAGGTCATGCGTATGATTAGAAAAAAAATATAAATATAGTACCAATGAAGAAAATTATGATTCATAGAATCTATCCTTCTGGAGACCTTTTAAACAGTTGATTTAAAAAAAAAAAAATGTCAAATGAATTACTGAATAAGTAAATGAATATAACCTATTCATTTCCCCATTAGACATACCCATATGATAAGTATCATTCAGGATTCTTAGCTCTGATGCATGTTGTCTGAGGAAGGAGATTCTTCGTGAATGAAAAAATAATTCTAGTTATTTTGCACTATATTATGTATTTTCCATGTACTGAGATAATCCATTAATTGCTTCTGTATGCCAAAAAAAAAAAAAAAAGAACAAAAATCAAGTTGGCTTTGTTTATTTTTCAAATTAAACTAATTTTCTTTTTGCATTTCTATGAACTTGCTTTTAAATGATACTAACATTTCTGGTTGCATTTGAATGGCATAAAGATTGTCTATACATTGTGAATGGGTAGGTTTTGATATCCTAATCTCGATGTATAGAAGTTTAGATTTTAGATTTTTCCCCCTTATTTAATACACTGTGAAGTTAGATTTTCACTTTGCTTTAAAAAAATAATCAGTATTTCTACTAGAGTAACCTGCAACTATAATGATTCTGGGAAAGTTCTTTTTCTGGTGATATGCTGAGATTCCATTCACTACATTTAGAGATTGCTATATATGTGGACGGAGGGCTGTGTTTTTTTAGGATAAACACTGACTGCTATCCACAAGGTCAGCAGTTTCATCCCACCAGCTTTCTCCATGGGAGAAAGATGAGGCTTTCTGCTTCTGCAAAGGTTTATAGTCTCTGAAACCTTATACAGGGTCAATATGAGTCAATTTAACACCAACAACATATGCACAAATATACACAGGTATACACCACAAGGTCAGAAGTTCAAGCTCACCAGCCATTCCTTGGAAACCCTATACAGGGTTGCTATGAGTTGGAACTGACTTGAAGGCACTTAACAACAACAACAATACCAATGGAATACTGTTTTTCTGTAGTTGCTCCAAACCATTGTATGGCATAGACATTGAATGGGTGTGTAATATTATAGCCTTTGCAGCCTTAAAAGTTGGGGAACAAATGTTATAGTATCAATTAACATACCAAAACCCACTACCATCACATCTATTCCAACTTAAAGCAACTTTATGAGACAGAGTAGAACTGCACCATAGTGTTTCCAAGGCTGTAATTCTTTATGGAAGAAGACTACTTCATCTTTCTTCAATGAAGGAGCTAGTGGACTTGAATTGCTGATCTTTTGGATAGCAGCTAATCACTTTAACCACAGCCCCACCAGAGTGCCTGTCGATTAACACAGATGTCTTCAAATGTGTGTGGTTATTTCCTTAAAGTAAACATTTTGTTTGGGGAACTTCCAGAAAAAAATTACTTCTAATACACAGATGAAGTCTCCAACAAAGAATAATCCCAAAATGTCTATGTTGAGAAGAAGCTGGTCTTCATTATTTTGTAGATATTTAACAGGATCAAAGAAAAATATACAGAACCTTTCATAAACTAAAAGGAAATTAGCATTAAAAATTTATTTGAAAATTGCAATATTTTATCAGTAATAATTTGATTCAAGATGCAGTATTCTTCTTGATGTTAGTTCTTTAAACAATTATTGAAAATGGAGTCAATCAAGGATTTTAATAGTAGCATTAATAAAATCATAATTTCTGTGAATGAAAATTTAGTTAATACAATCACAACTCTTTGTAGTTATGACAAAATCATTTTATATAAAAATGTATTCATTTATTTTCTTTAGTTGTATTCACATAACTCTCAATGTTAAAAAACAAGGTAACTTTTCATGATCAATTAACACTCTTGCATGTGTAATGACTAATAATTCACTGATTTGTTCCCATAAAATCTATTGAAATCACAGGTATTCTCCAGCCACATATTCACAGACTTAGAATGTTTAAAAGACTGCTTTAAAGTTGACAAAAGAGAAGTCAATTTAGTACCTCTTGGGGAAAAAATACATCTAGTGCAAAGCATGCAATGCGAAGGAAAACTTGTGAAGAAATAATGTTAAAATATCCAGAGGTGAGAGCAGTGAGAAAATTGTATATGACCTTGCATTATCCATCCAACTATAGTAGGTTGTACAGATGCCATTGAGATTTCCCACTGGATGCAGCTCTATTATATTACCTATTAAGAAGGTGACAGATTTTCTACTTATGTTGCCCTAGTGAGAAACCCCCTGGAGTATTAAATTCAGTCCTGAACAACTCAATACTACAAAAAATAGACTGAAGGTGGTTTTTTTATTTTTTAAGAAAAACAATGCATTGTTGGAAAGATCATAGGATCCTAGGACTGAAAAGACCCTGGAAAGGTCATCTAATCTCCCAGACTACTTCTGGGCATGATTGTATTTAAGCTATTAGATCTCCTTTGCATAGCACTTCTTCTATTTAAATATTTTAGATGTATATTTGGGACATTTTATGAGAGAAAGATGAGGTTTTCTGCTCCCATATAATTTACAGTATCAGAAACCCTGCTGGTATTTAAAATATCCATGGCATAGCTTCTAGAATCATAGCAACAAGTAAGCCACCGCAGTATGACAAACTGATAGATGAGTGGGGGCTGGAAATTCATATATATTATTAATGAAAGTCTAAAATGCAAAAGAGTTTTTTGACTGAAAACCATATGAATAGCAGTGGAACACTGTGAGATAGCACCAGAATATTGAATATTGAAGCACGATAAAAGTACCAAAATATTGTCAGATATAATGCCAGAAGATAAGCCCTTCAGGTTGGAAGGCACTCAAAATATTAATGGAGAAGACCTGCCTACTCAATGTAGAGTTGACCATGATGATGTGAGTGGACTAAAGCTTTCAGAACCTTCATTTGCTGATGGGCCACAATTCAAATCAGAAGAAACAGCTCTAAATGTTCATTAATAATTGGGACATGGAATGTATGAAGTATGAATCTAGGAAAATTGGAAATTGTAAAGAATGAATGGCGTACATAAACATCAATATCATAGGATTTAATGCACTGAAATGGTCTGGTATTGACCATTTTGAATCTGATAATCACATGACTTACTATGCTGGAAATGACAAATTGAAGAGGAATGGCCTCACATTCTTCATCAAAAAAACTATTTTGAAGTATAACATTGTCCATGGTAGGATAATATCTATATGCCTACAAGGAAAACCTGGTGTGTTGCTGTAGGATAAACACTGGACCAAAAGGATGGTTTAAACCACATGATCTTTAGTTCAAATTCACCAGCCACTCCTTGGAAACCCTATACAGAGTCACCATGAGTTGGAATTGACTTGACTTAACATCAACAACAACAAAGAAGACCAGCTAATACAGCTATTATTCACATCTACACACCAACCACTAACGCCAGTGATGATGGAATTGGACAATTAATTCTACCAACTTCTGCAGTCCAAAACTGATCAAGCATGCAGTCAAGATGTATTGATAATTACTGGTGATTGGAATGCAAAGGAAACAGAGGAAAGATCAGTCATTAGAAAATATGGCATTGGTGATAGAAAAGATGCTGAAGATCACATGACAGAATTTTCAAGATCAATGACTTCTTCATTGCAAATACTGTTTTTGAACAACATAAAAATTACTATATACCAGATGGAATACACAGAATTCAAATTGACTACATCTGTGGAAAGAGACAGTAGAAAAGCTCCATATCACCAGCCAAAACAAGCCAGGGGCAGACTGTGGGGCAGACCATCAATTGCTCATATGCAGTTCAGGCTGATGTTGTAGAAAATTAAAACAAGCCATGAGAGACAGAATTTGACCTTGAACATATCCCACCTGAATTTAGAGACACAAGCATAGCAAAGATTATGAGGTTGACACATGATCTGACAGTGTTTCATACTGTTGTGCATAAAGTCCCTATGAGTGGGTATAGATTGGATGGCATCTAACAATAACAACAACAACAACAAATTAATTTCTGATGGTTTACAATCTTATTGATACTTATTAAAAAACAAAAAATATCTTAGCCCTTCTAGTAGGAGTCCTGGTGTGGCACTGGTCTGTAAGGTCAGTTAGAACTGCAAGTTTATCCTCGAAAACCCTACACAAGGTCGTTCTGAGTCATAACCAACCGGCAGTTAACAACAATAACAAGTAGGTATGCAATGATATCTCCTTTAGAATTTTTCTAGAGACTAACGATGTTGAGTAGCTTTTTATATCCTTTTTGGATAGTTTTATTTCCACTTGCTAAAATACCTGTTAAATATTTTTGTGCGATAATAAAATTGTATGTGTATTTATTAGTTAGTTAGTTATCTAGTTTTTTTTTTTGTTGTTGTTGTTGATGTGACATGCCCTCAAACTGGTTTCAAGTCTTAACCACCCTGCGTAGGGTTTCCAAGGAGCAGTTGGTGGGTTTGAACTGTTGATCTTGTGATTAGCAATCCAGTGCTCAGAATCCATAAGTGTGTGAGTACATGTGTTTGTATATCAACATATATAAGTATATATGTATGCATATTAAGATATGTCTACAGTGCAGTAAACTAATTCCTATGTCTCTTCTAAACATAGTCTTTGTAAATCCCTCTCAAATACTTTTCCCTGATGGATTGGGTAAGAGAAGGTGGGAAAAGATGTTTACATATTATATGATTTAATTGTGAGTCATTGTTAGCTGGGTTAATTGTGAAAACTTGGCCTTCTAACATAAGCCATCTCAGAAGCAGCTATAATAAGAAGAAATCTTATTATCACCAAAGAAGAGTCAAGGGTGGTACAAGTGCTTTGAATCATGGAGATCACTGCACATTTTACCTCCTTGACCTAGGGATAGAAAACTGACACTGGAGGATTAGCAGAGGAGCAGCAGCAGTAGAACCAAGAGCCAGAGCAGAGTGGTACAGAGAATTAGCTTTCCTAACCTGCAAAGGAAGTAAAGCTGAGTTACTTTGGGCAGGAGGCTTTCTTACAGAATAGGGTGCCTCCAGGTAATTGATTGGGGAACTAAAGCTAAGTGCCTTTAGGCTGTGGCTGATGGTGGGGTGGTGTGTCCTGTGTGCATTTATTAGCAGTACTAAAAACGATTTGTAATTTTTTGGAACAGGGCAGAGGTCAGGCCCAGGGGTCAAGGATCAGAGAGAGGCTTTCCAGTGGGCATGGGAGAGGAGACACTGTCCTGACTGTGTCCTGAACATTTCTGACCCTGAGTTATAACTTGTTAATTTCTCTAATAAACCCCATAATTGAGAACGGTGTCTGAGTTTTGTGTGGCCATTGCAATGAATTATCAAACCCAGAGGAATAATAGAGAATGCAGTGGGAGAGATGGTTTGTGCTTTTTTTTTTTTTTTTCGTTTTCCAGATTCTGTCTTCAATTGATGGCAACCAAATTTACCCTGAAGATCACCTCTATTCCAATCAGACTAGTATACTTTACTTCTATACACATTCCATTGGCAAATAATTAAATTTGACTGCAAGACTTGAGTTGACTACAGGGAAAAGTAACGTTATTTATTGTATTGTAAGTAGACGCTGCAGGTTTGTTTGAACATCTGGTCAGTTTCCCCATACAATGAAAAAGTAGGTCATAGGAAAGTTTTTAGCATGGCAATTCAGTATCATCATTAACTAAACCTATCATGGTAACTTGTGCTTAGATTTCTTAGATCGTCTTTTAGAATCCAAAACTATATCTGGGCTTCATCATCCATGTCTAATTTAGAATGTCTATGTTGTTGTTGTTGTTGTCAGGTGCCATTGAGTCGGAACCGACTCATAGCGACCCCATGCACAGCAGAACGAAACGATGTCTGATCCTGGGCCAACCTCACTACCGCTGCCACACTTGAGTCCATCAATGATGCCACCTGGCCAATCCATCTCGTTAGAGGTCTTCCTCTTTTTTCTCTGACCCTCCACCTTACCCAGCATGACATCCTTCTCCAACAATTGTTTCCTCCGGACAATATGTCCAAAGTATGAGAGACGAAGCTTAGCCATCCTGGCCTCCAAGGAGCACTCTGGCTGCACTTCTTCCAAAACAGATCTATTGGTTCTTTTGGCAATCCATGGCACTTTCAGTATTCTCCTCCAACACCTTATGTCTATGAGGTATATAAAATCTATGGTGGCACAGTGGTTAAAGCACTTCACTGCTAACCACAAAATATGCAGTTCAAACTTACCAGCTTTGCTACTGGAAAAAAGATATGATAGTCTGCTCTGTAAAGATGTACAACCTTGGAAACCCTATGAGGCTGTTCTACTCTACTATATAGAGTTACTATGAGTCAGAATTTCAAAGAATGAATCCCGTGGGTTAATGCGTCAGACTGCAAAGCTGTTTGAACTGCAAGGTAGGCAGTTCAAGCTCACCAGCTGCTCCTTGGAAACCCTATACAATGTAGCTATGGGTCGGAACTTCATGACATGACGAACTGTGTTATACTGAATTTATTTTGTATAAATTCTTATTGTATGGATTTCTCAGTCTTTATATAAAATCCCAGTGATGGAAAAGATCACTGGGGTCAGTCCTTATTCAATGCATAAATCCCCTTCAGCTGGTTAAACTCATCTTTAATACCAAAGCTATTCTCCAAGCTTCTAGTCATTTCATAAGCAAACTTAATTAACACAACTCTATTCAATCTATTGACTCATGAGGCAAGCTTAACAAAATTAAGAAATAAATAATTTGGCTGACTTCATGGTGAGATGAAAGATGGGCATTGCTTCAATGCCTGTAATTTTCTTCATAATGTTACAAAGCAATATTAGATATTCCAATTAGATATATTAAATAAATCCACTTTGCTATGAAAAAACAGCATACTATTAGGAAATCAAAAATAAGGCATTGTATTCATAAATTAAAATGTGCTTGATGGATGAATTAACATTTCAGATGAACCACAGGAAGCAAAGAATCTTTATCAAGTACCTCTGAAAATGTTGAGAACTGCACCTTCTTTTGCAAAAGCTACTATGACTATGCGATGAGTAGATAAGCTGCTGGTTTTTGGTGGCACCAAATACATAAACTGCAATAGGAAAGACAAGACAATGTTTGGGGCTGTGAAATTCACAGATAATTTGGCGCTAAATACTGTTGAATCGGTTGCAACTCATAGTGACCCTGATTAGGGTTTCTGAGAAAGGGCTGGTGGGTGTGAACCATTGATCTATAGTCTAGTGCTAATACAGCACACCACCAGGACTTCCAGCATTTGTAAGTTTAAATCTCAACATAGAGAAAAACTAAAAGTTTAAATATTTTTTAAATAAAATATTTATAACCATTGGCATTTCTAAATATACATTTATAATGTAAATATGGTAATAGCCTGATGTGGCCCTATAGGATAAGTCCTGGTCTGTTAACTGCAAGGTTGATGGTACAAACTCTTCAGCCACTTTTTGGAAACCCTATGCTGGATAGCCAAGGAGCTCTGGTAGCGAAATGGTTACGAATCGGGCTGCGAACCGCAAGGTCAGCAGTTCAAAACTGCCAACTGTTCTGCAGGAGAAAAATGAAGCTTTCTGCTCCCATAAAGATTTACAGCCTTGGAAACCCTGTACAGGGTCTCTATGAGTCGGAACCGGCTCCGCTGCACATAGCAACAATACTGGATAGCCATGAGCCCGACTGACTAGATGACACTTAACAGCAACAACAAATATGGTAACAAATACATCATCTATATTTTCTCATCGCAAGTTATAATATAGATTGGGTCACTTTATTTCATCTTGGTTATACCACATCCAGTAAAGATTACTGAGTGATTGATTGCATGCAGGAATTTGTCCATCTGCAGAAGCAGAATGATGCCCATCCTATGACAGGCAATATCCATTATAAGTCATCTAAACTGCAAATTGTTGTATGAAAAAAATGGTTTTATCAACTTTTAGGTTTTGCAATATTTAAAGTGAATTTTTGATGCTTCAAAAGTGATTTTGAATATATAAAAGATTATTCAGAGATCAACTTTCCTTTTTAAATTTTTGTATTTGAATTTTCAATGAAGCTAACTCATGATTTTAAGCTTAATTTACTGCAAAACAAAACAAAACAAAACACACCAACTATCCTTCCCATAGCCCTATGTTCAGCTGGGTTCAAGAATTCATTGCAATGGCCCTACAAAACTCAGGCACCATACTCTCAGATATGGAATTTCTCAGGGAACTTACAATGCAGGGTCAGAAAATGTTAAGGATGCAGGTGTTTTGTAAGGACAGCTGCTTCTCTGCCATGCTCAGGATATGTTAGAAAGCTCTTACAGAACTCCTGATAAATACCCCAAGAACACTCCACTCTGCTATAAACATCAGCCCAAATGTGCTCAGCATTAGCTCCTTGAATCAACAGATCTGGATCTCCAATGACGTCCCTAGAGGCACCACAGTCCACAAGTGAGACTCCTGCCCACAGACACTCAGCTTTATCTGTCACTTGTCCAGGAATTTGTCTCATGCTCTGTCTCTTGGTTCTGCTGCTGTTACTCCTTTGCCACTCTTCTGCCACTTCACTGGTGTCACACCTTTCCATCTGTGGGGTTGAGGAGGATCAATGAACTGAAATCTTGGAGTCCAAGATTCTACTGGATCTTCTTCCTTGCCTGTAGTGAGATTCCTCTGTTTCTGAGAAGGCTCATTTTATTCCTAGCAGGATGGCAAAATTGGCCAAACCACTCATTAGATTTCCAGGTTTTTACAATCACAATGAACTCTATTAACAATCGTTCAAAATGGAACCATATAATTTTCTCAGCTTCTTCCCCCTCCTTCTCTACCCAGACTGTCAGGAAAAAGTCATTTGGTGGTAGTTACAAAGACATGACTAGAAGAGTTATATTAAATTATTCACTCTACTGCAGGTCACCCCCTGGATCTTCTAGCCATTGTCCCTTTTATACATGAAAGATTAACTTTCCCTTTCCAATTCAAAACAGTTATTAACAATTAGTCCTTCAGTATGTCACAGAATCTTAAGGATGATACACAGGTGCCAACCACTCTGGTCTACTATACATGTTCATCTGATTTGGTCAGGTTCTGTAAAA
The DNA here is from genome assembly GCF_000296735.1 of Chrysochloris asiatica. Taxonomy (NCBI): domain Eukaryota; kingdom Metazoa; phylum Chordata; class Mammalia; order Afrosoricida; family Chrysochloridae; genus Chrysochloris; species Chrysochloris asiatica. The sequence goes on from NW_006409078.1 coordinate 362,465, forward strand.
ATTTGTCTCACCGTTAATCTTCCTGGTCCCTGACAAAACTTAACTGAGATCATTGCCTTGCTTTTCCTAGCTACCAGCACAATGAGAGATTGTCCCTATGGCATAGCTCATTGATTATTTCCTTTACCTTCAGTATTCTTTTTTCTTTCTTCCACTGTCATTTAATTTCACCCAGACTTTTCCACCTTGGGAAGGAATATCAGGTTCAGCTGCTATGCCAGTCCAAATTGCTGGTAGCAAGACCAACCTAGCAAGTGCTTACACCACAGTCCATTCCCATTCATGTTTGTAGAATTGCAATGGTACATGACTAGTGGGCTATCTCACTCACACTAGGCAATATGGTACTAATCACTGGCAATCCCAATTTTGCGGGATCTGAGAAAGACATAGCCCATCCCATCAGGCCCTTGGGAATTCTGGCATACAAGTTTAAGATAGAGTTAACATTCTCTTGATAAGAGATCATCCCTAGACCACAGCCTATAGTAGGAAAACAGCAATTACAGTGATGTAGGGTAGAACTATATGGTTGCACCAGCATTCACCCCACCTCTCCTCTTCACCAGATCCACCAAAAAATAAAACAAAACCAAAAAAATCTAGGAATCTATCCAGTGGTGACCCTGCCTTAGCTTCCTTCATGCTGAGTATGAGTACACACTTAAGAAGGCATGAAAGCCTGCCTTATCTTATCTCCCTTCATTTTAAATGACAAATGTTTCAATTGCCCATTTTCTATGAAACTTTTGTTCTAATCCCTTAATGGTGTTTTTGGCATCTACCTCTATAACAAATGGGAAAGAACATTCCTGGTGACTTGTTTTTGGCATTTACCTCTATTATAAATGGCAAAGAACAAGGCACCAGGAATTGATGGAATAAAAATTTCAATCTTTCAATAAAATGAGGTGTCACAGGAGGCACTCACTCAGCTATGCCAAGAAATTTGGAAGCCAACTATCTGG
>NW_006409078.1:364792-367659 GCF_000296735.1 Chrysochloris asiatica
TGAATATGCAAATTCCAGTCTAGAGTATCTATTCATGTGAAGATCTATTTGTAGCTACCTGATGCCACTGGTGCCCTTGTTATTATCAAGTGCTGCTGAGTAGGTTCCTACTCATAGTAACCCCATGTCCTATAGAATGAATCTCTGCCCTGTCCTGCACCATCCTCAAAATTGTTACAGTGGAGTCAATTATTTTTGCCACTGTGTTAATCCATCTCATTGGGAGACTGTTGTCATTGGTACAATATAATTCACTTACCAGCTATGTGCAGTAATTTCCCCTTTCTAGCCATCTACAAACTGATTTTCTTGCTGGCAGACAAAACAGTCCTTATTAGCATTTTGGGTCTCGGAATGTGCAAGAAAAATGTGTCTTGGATTCAGCCCATCTCTGCATTGCTGCAACACCCCCATGCCCATTAATTTTATGGACCCATTGGCCACTTTAAGGGAGTTTACCAACATGTTCACTTAATTATTCCAATCACTTCCAATCCGGAAGGAGATTCTTTTGATGGGCATTAAAATGTCCTACGCTGATGTGCTCTTAGAATTCCCAGAATGTGTTTCATAGGTTCTTACACCACAAGATGCCCCTTTACTAGTCCAGTCTTCCATTGCCCATTTGTTTGATTGTGTAGTCCAGTCACTGGCTACTGCCCTGTCTAGGCAATGTTACAAAGTTCTTTTAGACTGCTGATAAATGTCCAAAGGGAACGCCGCTCGGCTAAAAGCCTCAGCCCAAAGATGCTCAGCACTAATTTCCAAGGGTCAGCAAATCTAATAAACTTGGAAGCATCCCACTCCACAAGTGAGTCACTTGCTAAAAAGCACTCAGCTTTATTTGCTCCATGGACCAGGAAGTCCACCACTCTGTCTCATGCTCCAGCTCTTGGTTCTGCTGATGCTGACTGTTCCTTTTCCAACCCTTTCCTACTCCTCTGGTATCACACTTTCTCTGCCTGGGTTGAGGAGTTTCAATTCATAGAGACCTTGTGGTCCAACGGAGGTACTCCATTTCTGGCTCTTCTTCCTTGATGGTAGTGGGATCCCTCCCTCTGCTTCTGAGATGGATCATTTTATACCTAGTAGGATGGCAAAATTGACTATGCCGCTCATTAGATTTCCAAATTTTTACAAATACTATTAACCCTATTAACAATCACTCAAAACTGAACTATACAATCCTGTCAGCATTTTCCTCCATCCTTACAAAGAGGTAAATTAATAATTCACTGCACTGCACTTACAGATGTTATTTTCTATTTTCTCAAATTAGCTAGATTTACATTCATTTAAGGAGCTCTGGTAGCCTAGTGGTTATGAGTTGGACTGTTAACCTCAAGGTCAGTAGTTAGAAACTACCAGAAATTCTACAGGAGAAAGATGAGATTTTTTCTGCTCCCATAAAGATTTACAGCCTTGGAAACCCTATTCAGGGTGTCTATGAGTAGGAGTCCTGGTGTGGCGCTGTGGGTTAATGTGCCAGACTGCAAAGCCATTTGAACTGCAAGTTTGGCAGTTCAAGCTCACCAGTTGCTCCTTGGAAACCCTGTACAGGATCGTTGTGGGTCGGAACTGACTTGACGGCACACAACAATGAGTAGGAACAACTACACAGCACATAACCTCCACCACCATATTCATTTATATTGGTACTTTGGCATATTAAATTCCTTAAATATTTTAAACAGCAATGATGTAAATTGGGTGAAGGCTTATAGAGTAGATCATCAGTTTTACACTCAAAAGCCATATACACTTTGTTTCATATCATTAATTGAAATCACCTCAATGTAACATCACTTATTCCACTTCCTAGGGAAGAATTTCTTGTATCCATTCCTCTTCCTTTTCTAACACTTCTGATTCTGTGCTTGAGTAAATGCTGCCTTTTCATCTCAAATGGACAATTCTATGGTTTGTGTACCTCATTAGTATTATTTCCCCTATAAACTTATCTATTGCTTGGCTGAAAATTGAACTATGGGGATGAGTTCCAGACCTGACAGGTGACCAAAGACTGTAGTCATGGGGTTCCACCAGTTGCTATCCAACCAATGTTGTTGCTATTGTTAGCCATCAACTTTGTCGTTCAAACCGGCTTTGCAGACCAGTGCACCATACCAGGACTCACAGCACCACACCAGGACTCCATCCAACCTATAAGCCAGATTATCTTTATGATTTTGAGTTTTGTTCCATATGTTCTTACACTCTATTGAAGACTTTCTAATATGATCTATTTCAGAGGAGCTGGTAGTGGTAGGTGGGCACTATCTAGCTCTTCTGGTTTCAAGGTCATGGAGACTTGGATTTCCAAGGTCCACTAGTCCATTGGACCAATTGTTTTATGTGGCTTCAGTTTTGATTACTCTTCTTTCCTATAGACAGGGAGAGACCAATAGTTGCATCTTAGATAGCCACTCACAAGCTTTGAAGACCCTAGTCACTATTCACCTAAGATGTAGAACATTGTCTTTGTGGACTATGTAATACCAGTTGAACAAGGTGTCCCATAAAATTATGGTCCTGAGTCTGTAGACCCAATAACTCTTTCTCTCAAGGTGTTTATGTTTGCCTAAGAAGTATTCATGTAGTCCTGGTGTGGCGCTCTGGGTTAACGCGCCAGACTGCAAAGCTGTTTGAACTGCAAGGATTTCCTATCAAGCATACCAGCTGCTCCTTGGAAACCCTATACAGTGTCACTATGGGTTGGAATCGACTCAATGGCACTTAACAACAACAATAACAAGAAGTATGCATAACTTTGCCCCAATATGCTCTACAACATTCAGTTGATATATTTGCAGCAAATGCAAAAATCCATGTATCAATATACTGTCAAACTTTTATATATATATATA
>NW_006409078.1:368088-369842 GCF_000296735.1 Chrysochloris asiatica
AATGCAAAACTGATGTTCTCCCATGTAAACCATCATTCAATTTGCAATAAAAAGCTTAAAAAAAAACAAAAAACTGCATTGGTAAGTAAAAGACCAGACAAGTTACACCAAGGGTCACTGTGTGTCCGAAGCAACCTAGTGGCAATTAGCAACAGTAAGATAAAACACTGGACTGTAAGGTTGGTTTGAACCACAAGTTTGGTGGTTCAAACTCACCAGCCACTTCTTAGAAACTCTATACAGTGTCACTATGCACCAGAACTGATTCAATGGCACTTAACAACAGCAGTAAAGGAGATAAATAATTTTTTGGCATAGGGAAAGATTTGTTTGTTCTTATTAATTGTGGTTGCATATATTTATATCACTCCAGTACCAATGAACTAATGCCAGGATCTTGGTTACCAGGATTCCTTGCAGAAATTATTGATTCTAGGATGGGTAAAAAATACACAAGTTGAAGTACTTAGGGAAAATTGAGCTGGTTTAAATGTGATGGAAAATTTTGGGAATGGATACTCGTAATGGTTGAATTACATGACAAGCATAACTAATGTGACTGAATTGTACATGTGAAGAATGTTGAAATTTTACCATGGGAAAGAAAAATAAGCAGTCAAGGTTACAAAAAACAAGGAAAGTTTGAGAAACTGTCATAGATTACAGGAGTCTACAGAAGCATAACAACTGAAAACAATGTAGTGAGTCTTTGAACAAAAAACAATTTGTTTGTCTCCACAATCAATGCTCATGGAAGCTGCAGGCGTGAAATAAAATGGCATATTGCATTAAGAAAATCTGATTCAAAAATCTTTTTCAAGTGTTCAAGACCAAAGATGTCAGTTTGAGAACAAAAGTACACTTGACCCAAGCCATGGTATTTTCAATGATCTCATTTTATTTAAATGTTGGATAATAAAGAAGGAAGATTGCAGAAGGATCAGTGCATTTAATTCTGGTGTTGACAAAGAATATTGAAAGTCCCATAGATTTCCAGAAGAAAAAACAAATCTGTATCAGAAGAAGTACAGCCAGAAGTCTCATTTGAAGTGAGGATGGTGAGACCATCTTGTACTTTGAACATATTATCACAAAGGACCAGTCCCTGGAAAATGACATCATGCTTGGGTAAGTAGAGGGTCAATGAAAGAGGAAGACCCCCAGCAAGATAGATTGACACAGTGACAACAACAAAAGGTTCAAATATAACTATTATGAAGATGGAGCAGGACCAGACTGTTGTGCTTTGGTTTGCTATGTGTCAGAGCTAACTGGAAGGCACCTAACAACAACAACAACAATTAAATAATATGATAACATTAGTTATCATTAATGGCATTTGACAAGAGATTTACAAGACTTCACTGCACTATATTTGTAACTTGTTTACAAATCAAGCATTATTTTAAATAAGGATGTTTTGCAATTTTAAAGGAGTTAGAGATGAAAAAATTACAACATGCAGACACACACATACACACATTTACAATATCAAATGGATATTATGGATACGTCAAAGTGACATGGGAGTCGATGGAAACAGCTTCCAGTTGCCAAAAATAGAGCAATGTGATCCATAATATACATATACATTGTGGGTGTTGCATGCCATTAATTCCAACTCATAGTGATCCTATTCGATAAAACTGGCCCATAAGCTTTCTTAGGCTGAAATCTTTATGAGAGCAGATTGATTTTTCTCCTATAGAACAACTGGAGGCTTTGAACTATTGATCTTTAAGTTAGCACTTGAG
>NW_006409078.1:369942-377692 GCF_000296735.1 Chrysochloris asiatica
ACCCTGTAAAGTGTTTCCGAGGACTGGCTGGTGAGCTTGAACTGGCAAACTTGCGGCATTGTGTCCATAATAGTATTTAGCTCTGCTGTCTTTAGTCCTTGCACTCTTCACTGCCTGCATTTTTTGCCAACCTCTGTTTTAGTTTATATTACTGCTGCAGGATAAGTAGCACTGGACTGCTGACTACAAGATCAGTGGTTCAAAGCCACCAATCATTCCTCAGAAACTCTATATAGGATCAGTATGAGTCGGAACCAACTTGATAGCACTGGACAACAGCAACAACAACCCTCTAGTCAGTAAATTATTCCCCTTTCTGCCCCACCCCTGGTAACCAATAAAGAATATCTCTTTTAGTATGATAACCTTTTCTGGTCTCATACAATATTTGTCCTTTTGTGATTGACTTAGCGTAATGGTATCTAGGTTCATCCATATTGTGAGGTAATATTTCACATATTCATCATTATCCTTTAATGTTGCCCAATATTCCATCGTGTGTCTATACCAAAGTTTTCTTATCCCTTTTTATACTGATAGACATTTAAGATGTTTCCATTTTTTTCTATTATGAACAGTGCTGGAATGAACATAAGTGTGCATATATCTATTCATGTATGGATCTTAGTTCTCTAGGGAGCACTTTGATAAATAATATAAAACTGAGGCTTTAAATTTTATTATGATCTAATTTACAAATTAGAGTTTTTTATTTTCAATAAGATGATTGACTATGCAAATTGTTAGATACAGCTAGTATATTTTCTAATTCTGTGAAATTTTTTTTTCTTATCTGTTAGTGCCATGATTCCTATAATAATTAAAATATCTTAATGAATCTTGGATATTTCATTGTTATCCTTGTAGTTTGCAATCATAATTTCTAGTCATTGATATTAAGCATTATGTGTTAATTTTAAACACAATCATATGATTTGTTCATTATAAGTTTGTGTATCAGTGTTGAGGTAGTGACATAGCAACCCTATTTAGTGTTCCCAAGATTGTAGATCTTTAGGGGAGCAGATACTGTCTTCTTTCTCTCATGGAATGACTGGTATGTTTGAACGACCAACCTCTCAATTATTATTCTTAGATTTCCCTAGTATTTATTCTTATTTAATTGTCCAGGTGTTTCTTAAATTTAGCTTTCTTAAGATAGTGTGGATTTCCTATCAAGAAGCTGCAGCTAAAATACATACAGAAAACATACTAGCACTTCTCATCCGTGTTCAACGATGGCTGCTTACCAAAGTATAATTTGATTCTATGTAGTTAGTTTTCAAGTTGCCTGGGTTACTTAGCCATGTTTTCAAACTAGAGTACCTTACAGACAATAGCTCACAGAAGTATGACAATGGTTTTCTATAGCTATAGGAAAAATAACGCATACATCACTAAAGTATCAGTTTTCCCAGAAACATTTGAGAAAAGTGGTTTTGAATGTTTTCCAAAAAGTACTTTCATAATACACACCTGCAAACTTAACAAAATTCTACTTTGCTATGTCAAACAAATTCGTAAATATTGTTGAAAGTGAGTTCTTTTAAGTCCCTATGAAACTGTATGGTACAGTTGAATAATTGTGAACACCATGACCTATTTCAGAGCAAACAAATTATATTAATGTATGGCATGAATGAACTGTTTTCATAGCTTGTTGAAGTTACAGAGGGTTGAATTGAAGACGTCTTTTGGAAATTTCTTGCCCTGAACATCAATTGTAGAAGCACTGCTTGAGCTGTATCTTAATTAAGCTTTGGACTGCTAACCTTAAAGTTAGTAGTACAAACCCACTAGCTACTGTGTAGGAAAAAGATGAAGCTGTCTGTTCCTGCAAGGATTTACAGTCTTGGAAACCCCAACTAGTGGTTCTACTCTATCTTACAAGATCACTATCAGTTCGAATCGGCTCAATGGCAGTAAAAGACTCACAAACCAGTTATACTTTTTGTCATAATTATTTAAAACAAACAAACAAAAATCCATTCACTTTACTGGTAGTTACTGGTAGCGTAGTGGTTACGAATCGGGCTGCGAACCAACTGCAAGGTCAGCAGTTTGAAACTACAAGCTGCTTTGCGGGAGAAAGATGAGGCTCTCTGTTCCAGTAAAGATTTACAGCCTCGGAAACCCCGTACAGGGTCGCTGTGTGTCGGAACCGACTCCACAGCACATAACAGCAACAACAATTGGCTAATGGAGTTCTGGTGTGGCGCTGTGGGTTAATGCGCCAGATTGCAAAGCTGTTTGAACTGCAAGGTTGACAGTTCAAGCTTACTAGCTGCTCCTGGGAAACCCGGTATTGGGTCGCTATGGGTGGGCATCTACTCGACAGCACTTAACAACAACAGTGGCTAATGATGGTGACCATTTCTTCATGTTTGTTTGCTGCCAGAATGTCTTCCTTGGTGATGCGTCTATTCATGTCTTAATTGGGTTATTTGTCTTTTTCTTGTAGATGTGTTGTAGTTTCCTATAAATTTTAGAGACTAGTTTCCTCTATGTGTCCTTGTAAAAAATGTTTTCCCAGTCTGTGGGTGCCCTTTTCACTCTTGGTCAATTCTTTTGATGCACATAATTTTTAAATTTTTAGTTATGTCCTAGTCATCTAATTTGTAGTCTCTTGTTTGTGTGTATTTTGCCATTTTTGATAGTCTCTGTGTGCCATATATTAGAGCTGTTACGTTTGTGCCTATTTTTTTCATTGATAATCTTTATATTTCTGGTATTTACACTTAGATCTTTAATCCATGTTGACCTAGTTTTCATGTAAGGTGTGAGATATAGGTCTTGTTTCAATTTTTTGCAAATTGATTTCCAGTTTTGCCAGCACCAATTAATATATTTTGATTCTTTGTCAAATATCAGTTGGCTGTATGTTGATGGATTTGCTTTGGGGTTCTCAATTCTGTTCCATTGATCTATGTGTCTTTCATTGTACCAATACCAGGCTGTTTTGACCACTGTGGCCCTATAGTGCTTTGCTTATCTGAGGACCCTTTACCTTCCAAATAAAGTTCATGATTGCTTTTTCTATCTCTTCAAAAATGTTGGAATCTGGATTGGGATTGTGTTATCTATGTAGATTACTTTGGGTAGTATTGACATTTTCACAATGTTAAGTCTTCCTATCTGTGAGCATGGTACATTCTTCCATTTTTGTAAATCTCTTTTGGTTTCTTGTAGTAGTGTTTTGTAGTTTTCTTTATATAGGTCTTTTGTTTCTCAGGTTAGATTTATTCTTAAATATTTCATCCTTTGGGTGACTACCATAAATGATATTGTTTTCCTTATTTCCTCTTCAGAACTTTATTGGTATATAGGAATCCAAATGATTTTTGTATATTGATCTTTGATGAATCTCCCAATGATTTACAGTAGTTTTTTTGCTGAATCTTTGGGATTTTCTGTGTATAAGATCATATAGTCTACAGAGTTTTACTTCTTTGCCAATTTGGATACCTTCAATCTCCCTTTTTTGCCTTATAGCTCTGGCTAAGACTTCCAACGTAATATTGAATAGGAGTGGTCATAAGGGCATCATTGTCTGGTTCTTGCTCACAAGGGGAATGCTTTCCTTTTCTCCCCACTGAGAGTGATGTTAGATGTTGGTTTTGTATATGTGCTCTTAATTATGTTGACAAATTTCCCTTCAATTCATGCTTTGTTTAGTGTTTTTATCAGGAATTGATGTTGGATTTTGTCAAATGCGTTTTCTACATTAATCAATGTAATCATATGTGAATTTTTTTTTTTTTCTGTCTTTTTAAAATTTCTGTGGTGAATAATGTTGATTGTTTTTTCTAATATTTGACTATCCTTGCATCCCTGGTATGAATCCAAGTTGGCCATGATGTATGATCTTTTTTGATATGTTGTTGAAGTATTTTGGCTAGGATTTTGTTGGGAATTTTTACACCTATGTTCATGAGGGATATTGGTCTATAATTTTCTTTTTAAGTGATGTCCTTCCCTAGTTTTAGTATGAGGGTTATGCTTGCTTTGTATAATATATTAGGAAGCTTTCCATTCTTTTCTATATTCTGCAATAGTTTGAGTAGAATAGCTCTTCTCTTTTTTGTTTTGTAAAATTCACCTTTGAAGCCATCTTGGCTGGACAATTTTTGGTTGGGCTTTCTTTTCTTCTTAATGACCTTTTGCTTTCTTCCTGTATGATGTTCTTGATGTCAGCCCACAATTCTTCTGGTCTTCAGTCATTAGTGTCTAATGCACCAATTCTGTTCTTGAGATAATCTGTAAATTCAGGTGTGATATGTACAAGGTCAAATTTTGACTCCTGTGGACTTATTTTAATTTTCCTCAACTTCGGCCTGAACTTGCTTATGAGCAATTGATGGTCTGTTCCAGTTTACCACTGGCTTTGTGATTGACATATAGCTTTCCACTGTCTCTTTTCACATATGTAGTCAATTTGATTTCTGTGTTTTCCATTTGGTGAGATCCATGCTTGAAATCGTCTTTTATGTTGTTTAAAAAGGTATTAGCAACGAAGAAGTTACTGGTTTTGTAAAATTCTATCATGCAATCTCCAGCATCATTTCTATCACCAAGGCCTTAATTTTCCTATTACTGATCCTTGTTCTTTGTGTCCAGCCTCTGCATTTTAATTGCAAGTACTTATTAATGCATCTTGATTGGATGTTTGATAAATTTCAGGCTGAAGAAGGTGGTGGAATCCTTCAATTTCATCATCACTGCTTTAGTGGTTGGAGCATAAATGTGTATAATAGTAGTCTGAAGTGGTCTTCCTTTTAGGTGTATGGATATTATCCTTTCAGAAATATTACTCTTCAGGATAGATTTTAAAATGCTTTTTTTTTTTTTTTTAATGATGAAAGTAACACCATTCCTCTTCATCATTCTTGGAGTAGTACATCATATAATGGACAGATTCAAAATGGCCAATGCCAGTCCATTTCAACTCACTAGTGCCTAGGATTTCAGTGTTTATGCATTCCATGTCAATTTTGACAACTTCTAATTTTCCTAGGTTCATACTTTGTACATTCTGTTTGCTTGTTTTTTTTTTTTTAATTAATAGATGTATGCAGCTATTTCTCCTAATTTTGAGTTGTGCCCTATCAGCAAAAGTAGGTCCCAAAAGCTTTACTACATTTGCATCATCACACCCAACTCTACTTTATGGAGGCAACATTTCCCCATTGTATTTTGAGTGTTTTCCAGCCTGAGGGCCTCATGTTCTGACACTTTATCTGACAATATTCTGGTGCTATTCATCATGTTTTACCATTCAATATTCTGGTGCTATCTGACAGTGTTCTACTCCTATTGATAAGGTTTTCAGAGGCTAACCATTCAGAAGTAGTCTGCCTCTCCTTCTTCCTAGTCTCATACTTCCTAGTGTGGAAGCTCAGCTGAAACCAGCCCACCATGGGTGTACCCTGCTGGCATTCAAAATGCCAGTACTATAGCTTCCAGCACCACAGCAACACATAAGCTACCACAGGAACTTAAAATAGTTAATGAAAAGTGAGAGCAAAGAAGATGGTAGCATCATCCTATTCTTAACATGTGATTTGATGGTGAGCAGAAATAGTTAGGAAATATTAAGATGTATTTTTAGACTTATTTAAAATATTAATTTCTATGATGGAATTATGCCTTAACCACCTGAGCAAAAAATGTATAATTTCATGTGTCTATGCAGTTTGTGCATGATAATCATAGATTCATTTTTATATTTAAATAAAAATAGTCAAATAAATTTAAAGATGAAAGTAAAAACATATTGGCTCAAAGGTAAAGTATACAAACAACTAAACATTTAACAGAGGATAAGCAAAAATAAAAAACATTGAAATTTATTTCAAAGTCAGCCTTAGGGCTACTTAAGAAGGGGAAGTTAATATACTAGTGTGTTGTCATTGTGTTCCACCGAGATGGTTGTCACTCTAAACAACCCTTTATAGGATTTCTGAGAACAACTTGTAGGTTTGAACTGCCAACCATACTGTTACCAGTCCAGTGCTTTTCCTACAGCACCACACCAGGACTTCTGATAGTAATAATAATTTTTAAATGATAGTAAGTTAAATACATAAATACATAAATCATTGACAGACTTTAGCCTCAAAGAGTTTTAGATAAGTTTACAAATCTTTTTTGACTCACAGTCTTTTATTTCTGTTTACAGAAGGTTGTTAGTTGACTGCCCTTCTAGAAGGGCAAAGAGTCTGGGTCATATTATGACTTACCATTCTTCTCTCCAACCAAGATGACACCTGGCTGGAAGGAGTAGCACATTGCACCCAGTTGAGATCAGGACACATATTTCCTTTTGACAGGAGCACAGATTTTTCCTTCTCTGGGAAGATCCCTAAAGACAGCTGCTAGTGACTCCTCAGTCTCACCTCTAACACATCCTTGACCTTGTCCTTTTTGGAGAACTTGGTGAGACCAAGTTATATGATACATTATGTGAAAAATCCTTGTGCTAGAAAAGTGTTATATAAATATTTATTATCTTAATACCAAAAAAAAATGTGTTCCTGTATATAGACACCAAACATGTTGAGGAGAAATTTGGATTCTATTTGCAGTATACTTTTTTTAATCCAAAACTTATTAATAACAATTTTTTCTCTGAGGCCTTCAAGTTGATTCCAATTCCTGGTTACACTGTAGGCTATAGTAGAACTGACCCATAGGGTTTCCAAGGCTGTAATCTTTACAGAAACAGACTAACATATCTTTCTTATGTGATGCAGTTTGTTGGTTCCAACCCTTGACTTTTAGGTTAGTAGTTGAGGGCTTTAACCATGGCACCATCAGGGCTCCTTTCTCAAAACCACAAAGATATATAAATAACTATATATTTTATGAGGTTGTGGAATAGAAAAGATTACCTCTAAGTGCTTCAAATCCAAGTAGTATTTTTAATGAACCAGGGTGTTTTGTTTTTTTTTTAAATACTTATGCGGTGTTTTCATTAAAAAAAAAAAAATCCATTGTCTTTAGATTTCTGTGCTTGCAAAGATATAATAGCAAAAGTTATGCTTGGGAAAAGGAAGTAACTTTGATGTCACAAATCAATAGGAGGCATTGTTCAGCTAAATATGACAGATAAAAGTGAAAACAAATGTCATTTTCCAATCTTAACAGGAAATCTCTATTCTTATGCATCATCCATAGATAGATGTTAGAGTTGATAATCTCTGATCCTGGGGCTTTAAGGTGTTTTCTGAAATCTCTTGGTTAATATAAGTCAAGTATAATGCATTTCAGAACGTTAAAGCAGTCTTTAATTGTTAGTCTCCTTTATTTGTAGGCCATTTTATTGTGTGTACAAGGTACTTTTACCCCATATTGCATTATTTAAATCTCAAAGCAATCTTGAAAGGCAGGCAAAGTAGAGTTTTATTATACTCATCCGACTGATATATAACTGTTGTTACTGTTAATGCCTTTGAGTTGGTTCTGATTTACAGCAACACCAAACACAGTGGAATGAAACATTGCTCCATCCTGTGCCATCTTCACAATTGGTACGTTCGAATCTGTTGTTGCTACCATTGTGTAAATCCATCTTGTTGGGAACCTTCCCCTTTTTTGTTGATCCTCCATTTTACTTTGTATAATGTCCTTCTCCTGATCCTGATCCCTCCTAAAATCATATTCAAACAATGCTTCTAAAAAGCATTCTGACTGCACTTTTTCCAAAACAGGTTTGTTTTTCTGGCAGTCCATGGAATTTCAGCATTCTTCA
>NW_006409078.1:383282-394046 GCF_000296735.1 Chrysochloris asiatica
GTTAAGGAGCTCTGTTAGCGTAGTGGTTATGAATCAGGCTGCTAACCTCAGAGTCAGCAGTTCAAAACTACCAGCTGTTTTGCTGGAGAAAGATGAGGTTTTCTCCTCCCGTAAAGATTTACAGCCTCAGAAACACTGTACAAGGTCACTGTGATTCGGAATCAACTCCATGACACATTACCACCGCCATCCTTTTGTTACTAAACTTCTACCTTTACAGTTGTGACATTCATAATTAGTCACGATAAAAATTACTCATTATTGAATCAAATGAATCCTATCTCTGTCTCCTTTCACCATACCCGTCTAGACAAGATAAAAACTATTCAGTGGGGAGTCTGCCTTCCTCTTTCACACTCTGAAAATAAACTCCCTCTTGAAAACTTAGAAGCCAGCCACTTTGTGCCTTTATAGCTCCTTCTCTACCCCCATCATTTTAAGTGGCCAAAGTCTAAGTTGCCTGTCTCTACCTATCAATCCTGGATATGGAGGGAATCATTTGATCCTATGTGTAAAGACTCCTTCCCTCTTGGTTGCTATTTTGAGCTACTACATCCATAAGTCAGGTTCATCAAATTGTAGCAACTTATACTTGTTTCCTTTATCAAATGTCTTTATCTTTCTCTAGTTGAGTTCTGATCATCAAATCATCGAAGCTAGGTCAAATGGGTACTATCAGCAAGTTTGGGTGTTCTTGTGCATCTCCCCCACTTCATATCAGCTGGATGCTTCACTCTAAGTTCTAGTGCTCCATGGCTAGATCAGTGTCCATGGCTTCAGGAGTTCCCAAGTTCCCCCAAATTTCAGACCAACCAATCCTTCCTCTTATCTCTTTCCTCTCTAGATTGACAGGAGTCTATGGAATATGGTCTAACTCAACGCATATCTGCCTTTCCCACACTTCCACTCACATGTAGACACACATGGTTTTCAGTAAGCTTACAGGCCTGCTTGTGTGTTCTCTTTGATTTTCAGTCTTGGAGGGTCGTTTGTCCTGAAGGGACTTGATTGTTTGCCTTGATGGCTCCCTGACATACAGCTTGCTTGTTCTTGTAGTAGGCAATCAGACTACCATTTTTATTTTGGATTTTTCCTGCTGGTCTTTCTTTCAAGAAGTATCTTTTATTCTTCTAGTTGCTCTGGGCTGGTCTGCATGTTCTTTCAAGTGAGACTGTCCCACCTCAGAAGATTCTGGATGGGGCTCAAGATTCCACTTATGGTTCTATACACTACAAAGCCTCCTCAAGAAGCCTATTTCACTGGACAAGTTCTAGAACCCTTTTTAGGTATTCCAATGAGTTATAGGCTGAAGACGGGCTTACAAGCTTTCTGTAACTGTATTTTCCGATATTCTTTTCTATCCCAGCCATGTGTCTATTTTGCAATAATATTCAAGGGATACCAATATCCATAAGAAAGTTATGCTGCTTAACATTATTTCCCTTCTTTTACCCATTGAGACTGTATCACAGAGCCCTGTTGTTCCAAGGTTGAGCATACATAACTATTTACCTATTTCTTATTTAACCCGTGCAAACCTACCTAAGTGTTCCCTTATCTGCTTTGTTCTCCTACACCTCCCCTCTTCTTGTGTATTGCCCTCCCCTTCCTTGTATATTGCCCTCCCCAAGAATTCCATATTTTCACAAACTTTTTGAAGCTCTTAATATATATTAAGCTACTGTAGGCTAAGCACTAGAGTTCAAACCATAACATGAGCAGTTTAAAACCACTAACTACTCTCAGAAATGCTCTACAGGGTTTGTTATGAGTTATAAGTCATAGGTTAGTATAAATGTTATGTACTAGACTACTAACCAATGGTAGGTGGTTCTGATCCAACTAGCCTTTTAAGTAAAGTTTAGAAATCTGCTTCTAAATCCTGTCGAGTGCAGCCACAATCCCTGGTGTCTGATGCTGTAATATGTAAAGCACGCTGTTGCTAACTGAAAGGTCAGCAGTTTGAATACATCAGCTACTCTGCAGAACAGGTCAGCTTCAATACAGATTACAGCTTTGGAGGCAGTTCTACTCTGTCCTATAAAGTGAATCTTAATTTACTCAACTGTAATGGATTTTAGAGATTATATATTTTAATTCCATGTCCTCATGAATTTTTGAAGCTCCCTAATGTATGCATGTATGTATGTATGTGTAAGGTCCTGGTGTAGTGCTGTAGAAACATTGCTGAACTGCTAACCACAAGATCAGTGATTCAAGCTCACCAGATGCTCTTAGGAAACCCTATATAGGGTTACTATGAGTAGGCAGTGACTCAACATAAAAACAACAACAACATATACATATATGTTCTCCTCACTTTTCTATTATCTCTTTTCCAAATATTTTCAATTTACAACACCAGTAAAACATCTACCATCCCAGTAATTTGCATGTTAGGGTCGTTCATCAGACTGTAAGGAACTCCAAGATGCAAAGTGGAAGCAGTGCTGACTATAATGATTAAGGTTATGTGTCAACTTGGCTGGAACCTGATGTATCATCCCTCATTTTGGCATAATGCTGATTTTGCATAACAATCTAGTCTTTTGAATCTAACCATGTCAATAAGTAAGGAGGTTTCTCATTTCTATTATCTTTTATTTCCATTTTTCCATGAACTTTTTGAAGCCCCCTCAAAGAAACCCCCTTCTGCTTACTTATATATACATGAGGGCATAAAAATTTCATGGAAAACTAGAATTAAAAGATTGCATGAATCTCTATCTGTCTCTATGCTTGTCAATATATTTACACATATACTGTAGCGCAAAATATAAAATTAATGTCCATGGTTCCACCCTGACATAAATGAATAAATTAGCAAGGAAAAACAGACAAATGTGTTGTGTAGAAAAATCCAAATGTTTTATGTAGCTACTCTGCCCTTAAGGAGATGGGACATAGCTCCTTTGCCCTTATATGTGGGCTGTACATAATTACTTCCTTCCAGAATATTCAAAGGAAAAAAAAATAACTTCAAAATTGAGAAAAGTGACAAACACTATATCAGCTAGGTGATCCAGTTAGCATCAGCAGTGCTAAGTACGTTCATATCATGAACCCTTGATGTGATTTGTGAGAATAGAAATTTCTCTCTATGGTCTTTCTCCCCCAAAAGCCATAACACCAGGAAAGTCCCAATTCTACATAATACCTTACCAGTGCTCTTCAAAGCTATCAAGGTCATGAAAGAACAAGAAAAATATGAGAAGCAGTCAAGAGCAGCCTAAAAAAATCCTGATTAAATATAATATGTTATGCTGGATGGGGAACATATTAAATAAAAGCTAAGGAAATCTGAATAAAATGTAGATTTAATTAGCAATCTTTATATCACAGCTACATTTCCATGGCTCCATAGTTGAGAACATATACCATACTGATGTACTAATGTAAGATGTTTACCAGCAAACAAGAAGATGGCACAGGATCAGGAAATCTTGTGTTTGTACATTGATTGCTGTGAATCAGATCTGATTCAACAGCAAATAATTATACCAACAAATAGGAGAAACTGAGTATGAGGCATATGTGAAGTCTCTATGCTGTCTTTAAAATGTTCTTCAAATCTAAAGAGCTAAGGTTACTCTAATATAATAATTTAAAGCTTATTAAAGAGAAATATGTCTTCATATATAGCTACATTGGAGTTCTGATGTGGTGCTATGGGATGAGCATTGGACTACTCATTACAGGGTCAATGGTTTAAACTCACCAGTCACTCCTTGGAAACCCTAAACAGGGTTGCTATGAATCAACTGACTCTATGACACTTGACAACAACATATAGCTGTATTTGGCTTCTTCATAATAATGTTACTCTTTGTACAGTAAGATATGTCTTATTTCAAACTCTTAAGCCAGACAGGACCAGGGGTAAAACTCCCTGTTTTTTTTGTTTTTTTTGTTTTTTTTTTTTCCTTTCTTTCTTTTTAAAATGAACTCTACCACAATGGATCTGAATTTACAATTTTTCTGTATAGAACAAAGGCTCACTGAGAACAAAACGCCTATTTCTACCTCAGAGCCAGAAGAAACTATGGCAATCTACTCATATTTAGCAAGTACCTGAAAAAACTGAATTCCTTGAAAGTCAAAGTATGATCTTGATATATCACACTTGAATTTAGAGATTAGTCCCAAAGTATATGTGACACATTGAACACTTGTTGTTAGTGCCATCAATTTTGTACTGACTCATAGCAACCTATACACAACAGAACCAAGCACTGCTCAGTCCTGTGCCAACCTCACAATTGCTACACTTGAGCCCATTGTTGCTGCCACTATGCCAGTCCATCTCATTGGGGGCGTTCTCTTTTTCACAGAACCTCCATTTTACCAAGCATGATGTCCTTCTCCTGGGACTAGTACCTCCTGATAGTATGTCTGAAGTGTGCTAGAAGAAGTCTGGCCATCATAGTTTCTAAGGAGCACTTTGAACACTAATGATCAAAAAACAGATAATTTGTGGGATGACATCAAGAACAGCATATGTGAAGAAAGCAAATGTCATTAAAAAGACAGGAATGTGGTATCAGGATTGGAGGAAGACTCATTAACAACTTGTTTTATTCAGATGATACAACCTTTCTTGCTGAAAGCAAAGAGGACTTGGAGCATTTACTGGTGAAGATGAAAGGCTGTAGTCATATATATACTAATATTGCTGGATAGATGCTTGCCTATGTTGTATTGACTCTGCAAAGACATTCAACTGTGTGGATCGTAACATATTATGGATAACATTGTGAAAAACAGGAGTTCCTGAACATTTAATTGTGCTCCAAAAGAACCTGTGCATAGACCAAAAGACAATCATTTGAACAGAACAAAGAGATATAAAAGGTTTAAATATGGGAAAGGTGTGTGTCAGGGTTGTATTCTTTCATAAGACTAATTCAGTCTCTATGTTGAGCAAATGATTCTAGAAGCCAGACTATATGAAGAAGAATGACATCACATTTAGAAGAAGGTTCTTTAACAGCCTATGATATGCAGACAATACAAGTTTGCTTGCAAAAATAGAAGAGAACTTGAAGCACTTACTGAAGATCAAAGCACTTATTTTAGTCTGGATTACACTTTAACATAAAGAAAACAAAAATCCTTGCAATTGGACCAATAAGGAACATGATAAACAGAGAATGCACTATAGTTGTCAAAAATTTAATTTTACTTGAGTACATAATCCAGCCTGATGCAAACAGTAGTCAAGAAATCAAAATATGTATTGCATTAGGAAAATCTGATGCAAAAGATCTCTTTCCATTGTTAAAAAGCAAAGTGTTACTTTGAGGACTAAAATGTACTGACCCAATCCATGATGTTTTTATTCATCTCATATGCATGTGAAAGTTGGACAGTGAATGAGAAGACAAGAGAAGGATTGATACATTTGAATTATGGCATTGGCAAATAATATGGGACTTCCAGAAGAACAAACAAATCTGTGTTGGCAAAAGCAGTGAGAATATCCCTTAGAAGTGAGGATGGTGGATGGCATTTCATGGATTTCGGACATGTTATCAGGAGGAACCAGTTCTTAGAGAAAGAAATCGTGATGGTAAAGTAGAGGATTAGTTAAAAAGAAGAAGACCTTCAAATATTGTGATGATGGCTAGGACCAGTCAGTGTTTCATTCTGTTGTATATAATACCACTGTGAATTAGAACCAACTTGTTGGCACCTAACAACAGCAACTACAACAGCCTGAAACTAAACATTTTAAGGCAATAGTGATTGGAATCTGATATATTGTTTTAGGAATTGTGGTAAAACCTAAATAAAAAGGATACTGATAAGGTCTTTTGGGTGTAATTGGTAGAAGGGTAATAAGAGAGTACACTCAAATGCCATTATAGGATGCTCAGCATAGGGAGTGATGCCTAACTCAGGGTGGAGTGGAATATAATAGTCTACCCCTCTCTCTTGCTGAACATCTATCATTTAAGTAAATTAATTGAACCCTGCAATAAAGAACTGCATAAGCCTTTATCAAAGTCCAGTTTGTGTTCAGTTTGGACATGGTTAGGAATAGCAATGATCCTTGGAGTTGTAACTGCACCATCCAATCCTGTTAATGCAATGGTTGGTGTCTTAATTACTAGTGCTACTACAGCAGCAACAGCAACAAAAAGATTACAAGTGGCTGGCTTTAAAGAACAGAAAATTATTTTATTCATTGTGGAGGCTAAAATCTAAGTCAGGATCTCAGCAGTGTTGATTCTTTATTTCAGGTACAGGGATTACAACCTCCACATTTCTTTGTAGGGGATACAGTTGAATCTATAATGTGAAGTACTGATGGATATTGAGTTGCCTCTATTCAATATGATGCAAATTGGTCATCCAAGTATAGCTACCGAGTCTTTGTTAATCAGAAAGAAAGGAGCCTCTGAGACACGTTACATTTTTCTCTGAGGTGGAATAAAAGAATAGTAATATTGCATCTTATTTCCCTTCATTTATATCTCATATGGGTCCTTGGTAAGTTCAATGGCAGCATATACCTTTCACTTTGGTAATGAATATGAAGAAAATGGCACGTACCCAAAATCCATTCTATACACACAAGGACACAGGCACACTTGGAGGGCCAGGCATTCAGCCAACAGACTAGCATGGTGCTGAGTCAGCACTCCTGACCAGCAGGATGACAGTCAGAGTTGGCTTCTTGGTGGGAGTTGCAGAAAGAGATATAGATGTTCAACTTTTATATAATTTGTTGAATTTCCTCTCTCTTTCATCCAAAGACCTAGGTGTCTCTTTTGTGTCTGATTCTTTTAGGTTGCAAAGAAAAGAGTTACATAATGGGAGCTTCTTGAGAGGATATAAAAGGGAAAAAGGCAACTGGAACTTATGAACACCAGCAATTGCTTTCCAGCCAGGCCTTAGAGAGAGACAGACTGCATTCAGAAGACGGAAGTTTGTTTAGAAGAACTCATTGATTCTTCAGAAGCATGCATTTTAGCATAGTGTACTAGTGCTATATTTATTTAGTTTATGTTTTGTTCTGCCTTTCTGCCTCTGAGGCTCTTGCAATTATAAGTACATTTTCTGTTCTCACACTTAGAAATAACTCTGGTGGTGCAGTGTTTAAGAGCTCAGCTCCTGACCAAAAAAGTTGGTGGTTTGAACCCATGAGCCACTCTGCGGAAAAAAGACTTGGCAATTTCAGCCTAGGACACCCTCTGATGATGGTGGTTGTATGCTATTGAGTCAGTTCAAATTCACAGAAACCTGACCTAAGCTCTCCAAGGATGTAAATCATTATGGGAGCAGTGAGCCTCAAATCTATCAACTGATAGATTTGAACTACTGACCTTGTAGTTAGCAGCCCAGCTCATAATCCATTATGTTATCAGAGCTCCTAAAGTACAGTTCTACTGTGTTCTAAAGGTAATTTGAGTTAGAATCTACTCAAAGATGGCACTATTCTAACTTACAATGTTTTTCATAGCTTCTGTTTTCTCAAGGGTTTTTGCATTAGAATCTCTCTGTATGGCTTATAGCTACATTATGAAAGATAATCAAATTGAGTTGAACTTTTGTCGTCTGGTTCAAGGTGTGCTCATTAGATTAGGCTTTTATATCTCAGTAGATCAGTGGAGAAACTAGGAATATCAGTGCTGACAAGATGGATTTGGGCTGAAAGCAGAGAATACCGGAAAGATGATTACTTGTGCCGCATTGACTATACAAAGGTTTTTGGCTGTGTTGTTGTTGTTATTGGTGTTAAGTACTATCAAGTTGTGTAGCTCACAATAAACTGTGGAAAACCTTGTGAAGAATGAGTATACCAGAACACTTAAATGTGCTCTTGAGGCACCTATACAGAGACCAAGAAGCAATTGTTAGCATTGCTTAATGGTTTAAAACCATCCTTAATGGTTTAAAGTCAGAAAAAAGTTTTATCCTTTCATCATGTTTATCCTATCAGTACACTGAGCAAATAATCCAAGATGCTGAATGATATGAAAAAGAACATTGTATCAGGATTGGAGGAAAACTTATTAGCACCTGTGATATGCACATAATATAGCCTTACTTCCTAGTAGTGAAGAGGACTTAAAGTTCTTACTAATGAATATTCAAGAAGATAGCCTTCAGTGTGGATTGTATTTCAATGTAAAGATAACAGAACTCCTCACAACTAGGCCAATAAACAACATCATGATAAATGCAGGCAAAACTGAAGTTGTCAAAGATTTCATTTTGCTTGGATTCACAATCAAACTAATGGAAGCAGCAGTCAAGAGATCAAATGATTTATTGCCTTAGGCAAATCGGCTTCACAAGACCTCTTTAAAGTGTTGAAGAGCAAAGATGTCAGTTTGAGGACTAAGGTGTGCAGGACCCCAAGCCATGGTATTTTCAATAGCCTCATATGCATGTGAAAGTTAGATAGTGAATAAGGAAGGCTGGTAAAAGAGTTGATGCACTTGAGTTATGGTGTTAGTGAAGAATTTTTAAAAGTACTAAGAACTATGGACTGTCAGAAGAACAAAAAAATCTGTGTTGGAAGAATAGGTAGAATGCTCCTTAGTAGCCAAGATGGTGACATTAACTTCATTTCTCCTGCTTCAAAAATGTTATTAGGAGGGCCCAGTCCCTGGAGAATGACATCGTGCTTGGAAAAGTCAATGAAAAAGAGGAAAATCACAAACAAAATGGATTGATACACTGGCAGCAGCAATGGGCTAAAACATACTAACCATTGTTAGTATGACACAGAATTGTGCAGTGTTTTTTTCTGTTATATGTAGTGTTGCTATGAGTCAGAACTGACTCAATGGCAGTTAACAACAGCAACAGACCAGTGGTCAGATAATAGCTTTCTATAGTCAATGGACATTGTCATATCCTTGTTGTGGAGAACTGGATAGTGAGTTATACCCAAGCAACATAAAACTAAACTGATTTCTGAATTTAATCATGGCCCCTCAGAGAATATTTAGAGATAATCTGTGGCTCAGGAAATTAAAGTATATGAGAAAAGGAAGAGTTCCTCCCAAATGCAGTCAACACTAGTTAAGAGTGACAACAGGTGGTATTTACTACTGGAAAACACCAGGGCTATTGCTTCAGACACAGTGATGAAAGGACAGGACCATTTTCCTTATAATGGTTTATGGGCAAGTTGTTATTGTTGATGTTTTTAGATGCTATTGAGTCGGTTCCAACTCAGAGAAACTGTATACACAACAGAATGAAATATTGCCTGGCCCTGTGTCCACCTTGTTGGATGTTTTCCTCTTTTTCTCTGACCCTCAGCTTTGCCAGGCATGATTTCCTTCTTCAGGGACTGGTCCTTCCTGATGACATGTCAAAGTATGAGAGACGAAGTCTCACTGTCCTGTCTTCCAAGGAGCACTCTGGCTGTACTTCTTCAATATAGACCTGTTTGTTTTTCTGGCAGTGCATGTTGCTATTACTAAGTGCCATCAAGTGAGTTCCAACTTATAGCGACCCTGACTAGGGTTTTGAAGAAGCAGCTGGTGGGTTTGAACTGCTGACCATTTGGTTCACAGTCCAGTGCTGATCCTACAGTTCCATAATATTTCAATATTCTTCTCTAACACCACAATTCAAATTCATCAATTTAATCAATTCTTCTACAGTCGTCCTTATTCATTGTCCAACTTACACATGCATATGAGACTATTGAAAATACCATGGTTTGGGTCATGGGCATGGAAGGCATTATACACACTCACACACACATACAAGGGTGAGTAAAAAATTATTCACAGTCTAGCTGTAGAATTTATTTTAATCAACTTTTAGAAAACACAAATACATTTTTCTACATAATCTCCTTGATTTTCAATACACCTTGTACATCTGTCAACAAGCTTTCCTTTATTAAAAAATGTTTTAGTCTAAGTCGCAAGCCACAAATGTACCCCTGTCCTCATTTCTTCATCAGAAGTGAATCTTTCTCCTTAAAGGGCTGATTTCAGGGGACCAAACAGATGGAAGTCCAATGGAGCAAGATCAGGACTATAGGGAGCGTGCTTTAACACCCCAAAATGAAGTTTTTGCAGAGTGTCAACAGTGTGGGTAGAGGTGTGCAGACATGCATTGGCGTGCAAGATATGCCCTTGGATAGCAGTACTCTGTGTTCAATCTGAAGTTTAAGTTTCAGTTCTTTGATGAACATCTGAATGTAAGGATTGCTGTTGATTGTTGAACCTTTTTCCTGATAGTATTCCATTACTACCCCTTGAGAATCCCAGAAAGCTGTAAGCATTAATTTTCTAGATGATGGTTGACTTTTGAACTTTTTCTTTGTTGGGGCTTTAGGATATTTCCATTCTATTTTCTACTGTTTACTCTCAGACTCGTAGTGATGAATCCAGGTTTTGTCATTGCTAACAATTTTTTTTTTTAAACTGTTTTATTGTGAATTATGTGATAGTTTACATGGGAGTACATTAGCTTTACATTCATCCTATTGTATATCATTTCATTGCCATGGATACAATCCCCTCTATTAATCATCAACCAACCAATGTGTTTACCCCACAAGCCTGCCCCTTGGTCATCAGCACATAGCCCCTCTCCCTCTCTGGGTCTAGAGTTACCAGCCACTCCATCTCTCCACGTCTTCATCTCTGCCTCCAATTCTGGGGTCACTATTTCTCTGGGTAGGGTCCTGCTCTCTGCTCTTCTTCCTTGATGGTCCCAGGGACCACTGATCCTAGACTGCAAAGTTAATTACTCCCCTCCTTGCTACAAAACATCTACCTTTACATT
>NW_006409078.1:394146-396123 GCF_000296735.1 Chrysochloris asiatica
TTTCTGGAATACCCATTCTTCCACAATGTTATCTATAGTTTGTTATAATCCATGCAGTTGAATGCCTTTGCGTAGTCAATAAAGTGCATGTAAACATCTGATTTTAACAAACCATTCTCTGAGTTTAACCAAGATCCATCTGACGTATGCAATGATATCCCTCATTCCATGACCTCTTCTATATGCAGCTTATATTTTTGGCAGTTCCTTGTGGATGTATTGCTACAACTGTTTTTTGAATTATATATCTTCAGCAAAATTTTGCTTGCATGTGATATTGATGCCACTGTTCAATGATTTCTACATTCTGTTGAGTAAGCTTTCTTTGGAATGAGCACAAATGAACATCTATTCCAATTGGTTGGCTAGGTAGTTGCCTTCCAAATTCCTTGGCATAGATGAGTGCACGCCTCCAGCACTGCATTAGTTTGTTGACAATTTTCTATTTGCATTCCTTTATTTCTTGAAGCCTTGCTTTTTACCAATGCCTTGAGTGTAGCTTGGACTTCTTTCTTCAATACTATCAGTTCTTGAGATCAAATACCACCTCTTGAAATAGTTGAGCATCAGCCAATTCTTTTTGATAGCGTGGCCCTGTATTCTTTCCACCTTCTTTTACTGTTTCCTTCCATTCCATCATTCAGTATTTTGCCCATGGAATTTTTCAGTATTGCAACCCGAGACATGAAAACTTTCTTCAATTCTTTTAGCTTGAGAAATACTAAGTGTGTTCTTCACTTTTGTTTTTAAAATTCCAGTTTTTTGCTCATTTCATTATAATACTTGACTTTTTCTTCTTTAACTAACTACCCTTTGAAATTTCAAGATCAATACTTTATTCCCTTCTTCCTTCCAGTTGTTTTAGCTACTTTATGTTCAAGACCAAGTTTCAGAGTCTCTTCTGATATCCATTTTGGTAATTTCTTTCTTTCCTGATTTTTTTAGTGACCTTTTGGTGTATTCATACATGATGTTCTTGATGCCATTCCACAACTCTTTTGGTCTTTGGTTATTAGTATCTAATGCATAATATCTGGTCTTGATATGGTCTCTACATTCAACTTGGATATACCCAAAGTCATATTTTGGCTTTCAGGGACTTGTTTTAATTTTATTCCATTTCAGTGTGAACTCACATACTAGCAATTGATGGTCTGCTCAACAGTCTGTCTCTGGCCTTCTTTTGGCTGATCATATCAAATTTATCCATTGTCTTTTCCCACAGATACAGTCAAGTTAATTCTTGCGTATTCCACATGTATAGCTACTATTTATGTTATTGAAAAAAAAAAAGGTGTTTGAATTGAATAAGTTGTTGGTCTTGCAAACTTCTATCATGCAATCTCCAGCATCACCAAGACTATATTTTCTTTCACCAAGACTATATTTTCCAACTACATATCCTTCTTTTTTCCAACTTTCTTATTCCAGTCACCAGTAATTATCAATACATCTTGATTACATGTTTGGTTCATTTCAGAATGAAGTTGGTAGAATTCTTCAATTTCATTATCACTGGCTTTAGTGGCTGGTACATAACTTTGAACAGTGACAATTGTTTTAACTCTTCTTCTTTGTGTATTAACTCTTCTTCCTTGTACACATGGGATATTATCCTATCATGAATTTCAAGACAAATCTGAAATGCTCTTTTTGACCATGAGTATGAGGACATTTCTTTTCAGCTTTCATTCCCAGATAGACTATATTCAAAATAGCTCAAACCAGGCAATTTCAGCTCATTAATGTCTAAGATGTTGATCTTTATACTTTCCATTTCATGGAAACTTATGAAACTGAAATATATTAAACAACTAGTCTAAGATCATAGAAACTGATAAATGACAGAGATCAATAGATATATTATTTTATATGGAGTGAGAGAATCTGTCCTTATTTCCTAGTCCATATTTTCTTTATGGTTATTTTGAAGCAAAGGGTTAAAGGGGTAAAGAAAGGTTTTTTATTTATATTTTA
>NW_006409078.1:399709-401664 GCF_000296735.1 Chrysochloris asiatica
GAGCTACTGCATCCATAGGTGTAGGTCAAGTTCATCAAATTGTATCAGATTACTCTTTTTTACCTCTTCTTTCTTCTGGTTGAGCTCTGATCATCTAGTCATTGAAGCCAGGTCAAGTAGGTATAATCTGCAAGTGTGGGTGTTCTTGTGCATATATGCCCTCTCTTCTTATCAGCTGGATGCTTCATTCTCCACTTTAGTCCTCTGTGGCTATGTCACTGACTCTGGGCCCATGAGTCCCCATGAGTCCCCAGGTCTTGAGAAACTGCTGGCCAACCAGGTCTCTACTCAAGTACACAGGAGCGTATTGAATGTCTTTGGACTTAGCTTGAAGTTTCATTGCTGTTTTTCCCTCATTTCCAGTGATGAACGTGGTCACCTGTCAGAGCACATGTGTACTTTTTTATTCCCATTCAGTTTTAGACTTAGAAGGGGATTTTTCCTGAGGGGATCTGACCACTTGCCTTGATGTCTCCTGGGCAAGTAACTTGCTTGTTCTTGTAGTAGTCAGTTGGACTCCCATTATTTGTATTTTTCCTATTGGTCTTTCTTTTAAGAAGCATCTTCTGTTCTTCTAGCCTCTCCAGGCTGGTCTGCTAGTCCTTTCCAGTGGAAATGTCCCACCTCAGAAGATTCTGGAGGGGTTCAGGATTCCACCTATAGTATTATGTAATGCAGAGGCTCTGCAGGAAGCCTCCTTCACTGGACACGTTGTATCCTCATTTGAGATATTCCAAACAGTTATTGGCAAAAGACAGACCTGGAAGCTTTCTATTTTATAAAGCTATGCAAGGATAACTGATATTCAAAAGACAGCCAAGCATCTTAACATTATTTCCCCACTTTTGTCCATTCCAACCATGTCTCAGTCCTTGTATTTCAGAGCCCTGTTGGTCCAAGGTTGTACACACATCATTTACTTCTGTCCTACTTAGCCTAAGCAAACCTGCCTAATTGTTTTCCCATCTGACTTGTACTTCCATTCCCCTCCCCCTTCTTGTGTATTTTCCTCTAACCAGCACCCAAACTATCCTGCATCTATTCCCTACACTGTACTCCACCTTCTCCTTCTTCCCCTCACCCGACTCCCTACATCCCGGTAACCAGCTAAGAACACCCCCCCCCCCTTTAGTATGGGTTATTTTTCTTAGTCTTTTACAGTAGTGGTCCTATGCAGTATTTCTCTTTTTGTGAATGACTAATTTCACTCAATATAATGTCCTCAAGGTTAATCCATGTTATGTGATAGCTTACAGTTTACTTGTTGTTCTTCAAGGTAGCATAATATTCCATCGTGTGTATGTACTAAAGTTTGTTTATCCATTCTTCAGTTGATGGACACTTAGGCTGTCTCCATCTTTTTGCTATTGTAAATAGCACTGCTATAAACATTGGTGTGCATATATCTACTTGTGTTATGGCTCATAGTTCTTGTACATAAATACCAAGTAGAGGAATTGCTGGATCGTAAGATATTTCTATTTCCAACTTTCTGTGGAAGCACCATATTGTTTTCCAGAGTGGTTGGACCATTTTGCAGTCCCACCAGCAATGCAGGAGCAACCCAGTCTCTCCACATCCTTGCCAGCATTTATTGCCCTCTACTTTTTTATCTTTGCTATTATTGCTGGTGTGAGATGATATCTCATTGTTCTTTTGATTCGCATCTTTCTAATGGCTAATGATCGTGAACATTTCTTCATATGGTTGTTGGCTGTCTGGATCTCCTCCTTGGTGAAGTGTCTGTTCATGTCCTGTGCTCATTTTTTAATTGGGTTATTTGTCTTTGTATTATAGAGGTGTGTTGTTGTTGTTGTCAGGTGCCATCGAGTCGGAACCGACTCATAGCGACCCTATGCACAGCAGAACGAAACAATGTTCGATCCTGGGCCAACCTCACTACCGCTGCCACACCTGAGTCCATCAATGATGCCACCTGGCTGATCCATCTCGTT
>NW_006409078.1:402264-407479 GCF_000296735.1 Chrysochloris asiatica
GATCAAGGTTGTATCATCTGCATATCGCAGGTTGTTAATGAGTCTTCCTCCAATCCTGATGCCACGTTTTTCTTCATAGAACCCAAGTCTGTTGTGGATTATTTCATAGGCAGAACCATGACTGGTTTGCAAATGATTTGTCACATAATCCACTGTCACTCACCTGTTTAACAGAATCATTTCACAGGCACGCTCAATGTTGTCATCAACCATAGACATGGATGAGAGTTTTAATATAGCTGGAATGTGGATAATTTTTGACTCACCCTCATATATATTTCTCTCATATTCTTGGAAGTTCCCAACAGACTAGAAATAATGCAGTGATGAAATGATGTTAGGTGCTGTTAAGAATGACCCAATTATGTCCACAATGAGATTTTGTAATAGGTGCAATGGAAGCACTAAAATCATATATTCCAAAGAATATTGTTCTGTTTGTATGGTTGAAGAGCTCTAGGGGCTAGGGAAATGGTGGGACTGTGCAGGGACACCCTGTAAGCGACATGTCACATTCTCTCTTAATATTGAATTATTTTTAAAACTATGTTTCAGATGCAGCCTTTTTATTCACATCTTTTCTTGTCACCAGTCTCCTTTAATTCCTAGCCAATTTCCTTTTACAGTGTCTAAAAATGGCACGGTGGTTTATTTTTATCAGTTAATTTCATTAATTATTAAACCACAATTTTACAATTACAAAGTTATTTTTAATATCATGTCCTTCTTTTGGTTTGATTTTGGTCTGGTTTTATGTATGACTAACACTGCTTGGTGCATTTGAGGAAATCTTATTGATGCCCTAATTAATTATAAGTAATTAAATTTATAAATAAAATTAATTCAAATATAAAGATAATGAAAACAGATTTCATCCATTGCATAAAATTTGAGATTTTATTAAATTGCATTGTATAAATCTGCCTTCTAAAAATGAAGTCTCCTATATTTATTTCCCTTAAATATCAAAAAACACCAAAATCATATCTGAAATTTGAATGAAATTTGAAAGAAATTAAAAGAGAAAGCCCAGAATTCCATCTAAAGTATGTTCTGTAAAATAAAGCATACAATTTAAAGATATATGTCATCTTAGAAAATTAAACATACTTAAAGTATTTGGAATCATTTTTCCTTAATTCATAATTAAATCTATAATGCTAAAGGTCTATTAAGAAACCTTGGTAAAGTAGTGGATTAGGAACTTGGCTGCTAACCTCCAGGTCAACAGTTCAAATCTACCAGTTTGTTGTATGGGAGAAAGGTGATGTTTTATGCTCTCATAAAGATTTACACCTTGAACACCCTATCCAAGGTGATTGAGTCAGACTTGATTTGATCACATGTAACTACCACCACCACCAAGGATATATTTGTATATATATATTTAACTGTATATTGGTGATTTTTTTATGTCTTATGATGATGCATTTTAACTCTTGACCTTGATATATCTCTGGAGACATGAATCTCTTCTTTTTATTTCTCCTTTAAGGTAGCTTCTTTTTCACAGCAGCTCAGAGATAATAAGGACACCAGGCGTTGCAGCACTTACTAACCTATTTCTTTAAGTGTGGAATTGGCAACAATTCCAATTGCAATTTGAAGTGAAAACCAAAAGATAGAGAGAGAGATTAAAACAAAAATCTTTCTTAAAGAGTTAATTGCAATATTCTACTCATGTGGGTTCTCATAGAAAAAAATATAAGTGTCCTTATGATTTATTATTTTTTTTTAAATGAGTACTTGGAACTATATTCATGATCTGACTTTGAACATAAAAATGGTGTTTTCAAAGTCTAATGGATATATTTTGTGATTAACTAGACAATATTTCAATGCAGACAATTCAAATGTGGGAGCTACTTGAATACTTTTCTTTCTAAAATGCTGTCCCTTTTAGTTTTTCAAAACCATGGACAGCTAATATTTACTCTATATTGTCAAGCACTTAACTAAGGAATAAAAACCATTCTAGGCTCAACCCTTTAAGAGTTATAATTCTTAAAATAGGGAACTGTTGCCAAATATATCAATACCCTCTGGGGATCTCATTTATGCCCTCCTTTTTGTTCCCAATGCCACAACCTAGTTAAAAACCTCATATTCCTTTCCCTTAATATTTAAATAGCCTCAGAACTGAAGTATTGGATCCAAAACATATAACTCACAGCTTCTAAATGAATTTTCTTCAAGCATATTTTCTGATCATGTCATTTTTTTTGTACATGAACATTAAATGACTGCTAGATAGTTAAACAGATATTATAAAGTACTTACTAAATTCCTACAGGAAAGAGCCTTAACTGTCTTTCCTAAGGACTGCCAAAAGAACAAACACATCTGTGTTGGAAGAAGCATAGCCAGATTGTTTCTTGGAGGCCAGGATGGCCAAACTTCGTGTCTCATACTTTGGACATATTGTCAGGAGGAACCAATCACTGGAGAAGGATATCATGTTTGGTAAGGTGGGTCAGAGAAAAAGAGGAAGACCCCTAGTGGGATGGACTGGCAAAATGGCAACATTAGTGGGCTCAAGCATGGCAACAGTTGTGAGGTTGGCCCAGGATCGGGCAGTGTTTCGTTCTGGTGTGCATAGGGTTACTATGAGTAGGTACCGACTCAATGGCACCTAAAAACAATAACAGGGAAAGAGATGGGAAAAAAAACAATAACAAGTACATACTTTTATGGAAAGGAAAGAGATCCAGGATAAGCATAGCACTGCTTAAGAAGAATAAGTTTGGAAACCTCTCACTCCCTGACTTCAAATTTTATTACACGACTACAGTGATCAAAACAACTTGGTACTGGTACAATGAAAGATACATTGATCAATGGAACAGATTTGAGAATCCAGAAATTAACCCATCCACATACAGCCAACTGATTATTTACAAAGTACCTAAATATATCACATGGGGAGGGGATAGTCTTTTTAACAGATGATGCTAGCAGAACTGGAAAGTGATATGCAAAAGATTGAAACAAGACCTTTACCTCATGCCTTATACAAAAAAACCCTACACAGCATGGATTAAAGACCTAAATGTGAATCCCAAAATTATGAAGATCATCAATGAAAAAATAGGGACAAATGTGAGGGCTCTAATTCTGGGAATACACAGACTATAAAACATTTTGAAAACCACACAAACAAAAGTAGACAAAATAGATGATTGGGACATACTAAAAATTAAAAACTTAAGTGCATCAAAAAACTTCACCAGAAGAGCAAAAAGGGAATCCACAGAATGGGAAAAAAATATTTTGCAATAACACATCAGACAAAGGACTCATTTCTAAAATATATAGGAAACTACAAGTCCTCCAGAAGAAAAATCAAATAACCCAATTAAAAAATGTGCACAGGACATGAACAGACACTTCACCAAGGAGGAGACCCAGCCAGCCAATAAACATATGAAGAAATGTTCACAATCACTAGCCATTTTTTGTTGTTGTTGCTAGGTGCCATCGAGTCGATACCAACACATAGTGACCTTATGCACAGCAGAATGAAACACTGCCTGATCCTGGGCCAACCTCACTATGGTTGCCAAACTTGAGCCCATTGATGCTGCTACTTTGCCAAGCTATCATGCTGGGAGTCTTCCTTTTTTTTCTCTGACCCTCCACCCTACCAAACATGATATCCTTCTCCAGTGACAGGTCCCTCCTGGCATTATGTCCGAAGTATGAGAGATGAAGTTTGGCCATCTTGGCCTCCAAGGACCACTCTGGCTGTACTTCTTCCAACACAGATCTGTTGGTTCTTTTGACAGCTCATGTAACTTTCAATATTCTCCTCCAACACTATAACTCAAAAGCATCAATTCTTCTATGGTCTTCCTTATTCACTGTCCAGCTTTCACATGCATATGAGGTGACTGAAAATACCAGGGCTTGGTTCAGGCACATCTTAGTCTTTAAGCTGACATCTTTGCTTTTCAACACTTTAAAAAGGTCTTGTACAGCAAGACTGTCTGTGATAGGATAATATCCATGCACATAAAGGGAAGACCAGTTAATACCACTATTATTTAAATTTATGCACCAACCACTAAAGCCAGTAAGGATGAAATAGAGGAATTCTACCAGAGAGATGATGGGAAAGCTTCATATCACTAACCATTAGAGAGATGCAAATCAAAACAACAATGAGATATCATCTCACACCAGCAATAACAGCTAAGATCAAAAAAATAGAGGACAATAAATGCTGGCGAGGATATGGAGAGACTGGGACACTCCTGCATTACAGGTGGTATTGCAAAATGGTCCAAACTCTCTGGAAAGCAATATAGCACTTCCTCAGAAGGTTGGAAATAGAAATATCTTATGATCCAGAACTCCTCTACCTGGTATTTATCCACAAATAATATGAGCCGTAACACAAGTAGATGTATGCATACCAATGTTCATAGCAGCACTATTCACAATAGCAAAATGATAGAGAAAGTCTAAGTGCCCATTAATGGAAGACTGGATAAACAAACTGTGGTACATACACACAATGGAATATTATGCTACCTTGAAGAACAACAAAGAAGCGATAAGCTGTCACATAACATGGATGAACCTTGAGGACATTATGTTGAGTGAAATTAGTCACAAAAGGAGAAATATTGCATAGGACCATTATTGTAAAAGACTAAGAAAAATAACCCATACTAATGGTGGGGGTGGGGTGGGGGATTCTTTGCTGGCTACCAGGATGTGGGGTTGTGGGGAGGGAGTGAGGGGAAGGTGGAACACAGGGTAGGGAATAGACACAGGATAGTTTGGGTGCTGGGGAGGGGGGCAATACACATGAAGGGGGAGAGGAATGGAAGAACAAGGTGAATGGGAAAACAATTGGGCAGGTTTGCTTGGGATAAGTGGGACAGAGGTAAATAATGATGTATGCACAATCTTGGAACAACAGGGCTATGGGATACAAGGATGAGACATGGTTGGAATGGGCAAAATGGGGGAAATAATGTTAAGATGCTTGGCTGTCTTTTCAATTTGGTTTCTCTGGCTTATCCTTATAAAATAGATATTTGAGGGGGAGAGAAAGGAATAGCCAGAAATATCACCATAGAAAGCTTGAAAGTCTCTCTTCTACCTATAACTTATTGGAATACTTAAAATGGGGTTACAACATGACCAGCGAAGGAGGCTTCCTGTGGAGCCTTGGCATTACATAAGACCACAGGTGGAATCCTGAACT
>NW_006409078.1:408032-421192 GCF_000296735.1 Chrysochloris asiatica
GTTCTTGAACATATGCTAACTCTTGAAATGATTGCATATTGACCATTTCTTTTTGATACAGTGATGTTGTTTGTTCCTTTCATCTTCTTTTGATGCTTTCTGTGTATAGACTCCTTGAATATTGCAAGCTAATAAATCTTTAATTTTTTTCTTCAGTTGTTTTAGCAGAGAAATACTGAGCCTGTTCTTCTCTATGGTTTGCTAATTCCATGCCTTTGAACATTTCAACACCATGTCTGACTGGTGCATGTTGTTGTTAAGTGCTGTTGAGTCATTTCCAACCCATAGCGACCCTGTATAGGGTTTCCAAGAAACAGCTGGTGAGCCTGAACCACCAACCTTGTGGCTCAAACGACTTTGCAGTCCAGCACATTAGCCCACCACACCACCCAGGACTTCGACTGGTGCATGGTGGTGCTTAAAACTTAGGCTGAATGAAAGAGATAAATGAAAAAATATTTCATTACAACATGTAAATTTATATTCAAGATGGGTCTTGGTATGGTGCTGTGGGCTAATGCGTCAGACGTCAAAGTCATTTGAACTGCAAGGTCGGTGGTACAAGCTCACCAACTGCTCCTTGGAAACCTTATACAGGGTCACTATGGGTCAGAATCGACTTGACAACACTTAACAGCATGGTTCATTGTTGATGTTAATTGCTGTTAAGTCGATTCTGATCCATAGCGACCCCGTATAGGGTTTCTGAGGAGCAGCTGGTAAGCTGGTAACCGTTCTTGCAGTTCAAACAGCTTTGCAGTCTGGCGTATCAACCCACAGTGACACACCAGGATTATGGGTTATATACCTGTTGAAAATGCTTACAACCAGGTCTTAATTCTGGGAGACTTACTGGTAGATATACATACATATGTACTCCATAAGCACTTTCCAAACCTAATATAATCAATAATTAAAACACTTGGCTCTTCCTCGAAGCTTAATATTGATGACACTATGTTGAAATCCATATGACTCTCTAAAGAGCCTAAAGGTCATTTTCAGAACTGCTTTTCTTCCTGAGAATGTCCCAGGAATAAGCCTTAGTGGGCATTCTTTTCTGTCTGTAGGCATGTTTCAACTGGCCTATTTGAAATACTGTTAAGATGCTTAGGAAATCCATAATTATTATCTGAGAAATCTGTGTTTATATTTTTGTTTATAACAAAGAAACTTTCAAATGTGACTTATAATGAAGGACCCCGATACTAGAAGATAACATTTTACAAACCAACAATCAAATCAAGAAGCATAGGAATTTATTACCCTTATTAAAATAAAATTACTAATGTGCAAATATGAGAAAGGTCATTGCATTTAATACTTGCATTATGCATAAAAAGATGAGATTTCTTTTGAAGTGTTTATTATAATGATTTACCACGGAACTGAATTATGAAATCATTGCATAAAATTAAAACGCAGAGTCTGAGTTCTAGTGGGCTTTACACAACCAAACACACAATCTTGGCTATTTGGAAATACAGCTTATGTTTTGAGAACTAAAAGGAATCAGCTACCTATATATTAGTAATTAGTTTCATAAAGCATAATTCATGTTAGAAAATTGACATCTCAATAATTTAGTTTAGTTTACCTAGCAAAAGTGAGAGGCTTCGAAAAATTAATGGAAAAATTAATTTAAATATAATGGATTTTTTCCATGAACTTTTGGAAATCCCTTTTTATATGTGTGTGTATAAAGTATAGATGACATAGAGGGGTATATGGAAGCATGAATTCAAATTCTTATCTGCTTTTTCCTTTTGATAAAATTGGGCAGGTATTAACCTTCTTTAGCCACCTTTTCTTCATCTTTAAATGCTAAGAACAACAGATACTTACCTATCACAAAGAAAAACAATTTTTATTAAGTTTTCATTGTAAATTGAGTGATAGTTTACATGAGAGAACATTAGTTTTACGTTCATCCTATCACATTTCATTTCATTGCAATGATTACAATCCCCTCCATGCATCATCAATCAACCCGTAAGCCTGCCCCCGCAACCTCTCCCCCTTCCTGAATCCAGAGTCCCCAGCCGCTCCATCTTTCCACATCATTGTCTCCACCTCCATCTCTGGCATCACTGGTCTCTGGATAGGGTCCCACAATCTGCTCTTCTCCCACAAAGAATGTTTTTGACTGAAAACAACTTGTAAAGTTATATAAAATTCTACTTTAGTTTCAAAGCTAAAAAAAAAACCTTATTATTATAAAGAATTAATAATAGCTAGAGTTATTCTAGTCCCGGTGTGACTTTGTGGGTTTATGCACCAGAATGCAAAGTCATTTGAACCACAAGGTCGGCAGTTTAAGCTCACCAGCTGCTCATCAAAAACCCTATTCAGGGTTGCTATGTTTGGATCTGACTCAACAGCACTTAACAACAAGAACAACACTGAAATGAAGATGGTTCTTAATGATACGAGGATTCTACATAGTACTTATAGGATCCATCACAGTTGTGAAATATATTTGTGCAAATGTGGCTTTAGTTTCAGTTCTTAATCTGATGTGTTCATTTATTTTTTACATTAATTTGATCGGGCCCAGACAGATTTCCCAGGCATTTTACCATTTGACCCTTATATATGGATGCAAGAAACTTAATTGTGCACTTTTTAAAATAGTTTTTAAAATAGTTTCTAAGAAAATATTTTCACCACTCGTCTGTCAGTTTGTCATATTGTGGTGGTTTGTGAGTTACTGTGATTCTGAAAGCTATGCCACCAGTATTTTAAATACCAGCAGGGTTACCCATGGTGGACAGGTTTCAGATGAGCTTCCAGATAAAGACAGACTAGGAAGGAAGAGTGATGAACTACTTCTAAATATTTAGTCACTGATAACCTTATGAATAACATAGAAACACTGTCTGATATAGTGCCAGAAAATGAATCCCTTAGGTTGGAAGGTACTCAAAATGTGACTGGGGAAGAGCTGCCTCCTCAAAGTAGAGTTGACTATGATAACGCGAACAGAGTAAGGCTTGTGGGAGAAAAGCCTGCAGGACCTTCATTTGTTGATGGGGCACAACTCAAAATGAAGAGAAACAGCTGTAAACATCCATTGACAATTGGAACAAAGAATGTATGAAGTATGAATCTGAGAAAATTGGAAGATGTCAAAAATGAAAAGGAATGCATAAACATCGATATCTTAGGCATTAGTGAGCTGAAATGGATTGGTATTGGCCATTTTGAATCTGACAACCACATGGTTTACTATGCCAGGAATGACAAATTGGAGAGGAATGGTGTTGCATTTATTGTCAAAAAGAACATATCCAGATCAGTCATGAGGTACAATGCTGTCTGTGATAGGATAATATCCATGCGCCTACAGGGAAGCCCAGTTAGTGCCAGGATTATTCAAATATACACACCAACCACTAAAGCCAGTGAGAATGAAATAGAAGAATTCTACCAACTTCTTAAATCAGAAATTGATAAAAACATGCAATCAACATGTATTGATCATTACTGGTAATTGGAAAGGTTGGGAGCAGAGGAAGGATCAGTAGTTGGAAAATATGGCCTTGGTGATAGAAATGATACTGGAGAGCGCATGATGTAAAGTCTGCAAAACCAATGATTTGTTCATTTCAAATACCTTCTTCAGACAGCATAAGAGATGACTATACACATGGACCTCACCAGATGAAACACATTGAAATCAAATTGAGTACATCTACAGAAAGAGATGGTGGAAAAGCTCCATATCATCAGTGAAAACAAGGCCAGGGGCAGACTGTGGAACAGACCATCAATTACTCATATGCAAATTCAAACTGAAGCTGAAGAAAATGGAAACAAGTCCATGAGAGCCAAAATGTGACCTTGAATGTATCCCACTTGAATTTAGAGATCATCTGAAGAACAGATTTGATACATGAAACACTAAAGACTGAAGACCAGAAGAATTGTGGAATAACATTAAGAACATCGTAAATGAAAAAAGCAAAAGTTATTAAGAAGACAATAAAGAAGGAAAAGGTCAAAATGGATGTCAGAAGAGACACTGAAACTTGCTCTCCAGCGTAAAGATGCTTAAGCAAATGGAAGAAATGAGGAGGTCCAAAAGCTAAACAGCAAATTTCAAAGATCAGCTCGAGAATATAAAGCCAAGTATTACAACAAAATGTGCACAGATCTGGAATCAGAAAACCAAAAAGGAAGAACACAGTCAGCATTTCTCAAGCTGGGGAACTGAAGAAAATATTCAAGCCTCAACTTTCGTTATTGAAAGATTCTCTGGGCAAATTATTGAATGATGCAGAAAACATCACGAGAAGATGCAAGAAATACACAGAGTAACTGTACCAAAAGGAAATGGTTAATGTTCAAACATTTCAAGAGGTATCATATAATCAAGAGCCAATGATACTGAAGGAAGAAGTTCAAGGTGCATTGAAGGAATTGGCAAAGAACAAGGCACCAGGAATTGATGGAATAAAAATTGAAATATTTTAAGAAAGTGAGGCAGCACAGGAGGCACTCAGTCATCTCTTCCAAGAAATTTGAAAGACAATTATCTAGCCAACTGATTGGAAGAGATCCATATTTGTGCCCATTCCAAAGAGAGGTAACCCAACGGAATGCAGAAATCATCGGGCAATCTCTTTGATATACCATGTGAGTAAAGTTTTGCTAAAGGTAATACAGAAATGGCTGCAACCATACATTGACAGAACTGCCGGAGGTTCAAGCTGGAATCAGAAGAGGACGTGGAATGAGGGATATAACATGGATCCTGGCTGAAAATAGAGAATATTAGAAAGATGTTTACCTGTTTTTTATTGACTATGCAAAGCCTTTCAATTGTGTAGATCATGACAAGCTATGGACAACATTGCAAAGTATGAATATTCCAGAACACTTAATTGTGCTCATGAGGAAACTGTACCTGGTCCAAGAAGCAGGTTTGAACAGAACATGGGAACACTGAATGTTTTAAAATTGGGAAAGGGTTGAGAAAGGGTTGTATTCTTTTGCCATACTTATTCAACCTGTATGCTGAGCAAATAATCCAAGAAGCTGGGTTATGTGAAGGAAAACGTGGCATCAGGATTGGAGGAAGACTCATAACAACCTGCAATATGCAGATGATACAGCCTTTCTTGCTGAAAGTGAAGAGGACTTAAAACATTTACTTATGAAGATCAAAGAGCACAGCCTTCAGTATAGATTACAACTCAATGTAAAGAAAACAAAAATCCTCACCACTGGACCAATAAACAACATTCTTATCAATGGAGAAAAAAAATTGAAGTTGTCAAGGACTTCATTCTTCTTGGATCAACTATCAATACTTAGGGAAGCAGCAGTCAAGAAATCACATGACGTATTGCATTAGGCAAATGTGCTGCACAAGACCTTTTTAAAGTATTGAAGAGCAAAGATGTCAGCTTGAAGACTAAGTTGTGCCTGACCCAAGCCATGTTATTTCAGTAGCTTCATATGCATGTGAAAGCTGGACATTGAATGAGGAAGATTGTAGAAGAATTGATGCTTTTGATTTATGGAGTTGAAGGAGAATATCGAAAGTGCCCTGGCCTGCCCATAGAACCGATAGATCCATTTTCTAAGAAGTGCAGCCAGAGTGCTCCTTGGAGGCCAAAATGACTGAACTTTGTCTCTCATACTTCGGAAATATTGTCTTGAGGGACAAGTCACTGGAGAAGGAGGTTCAGAGAAAAAGAGGAAGACTCCCAACAAGATGGATTGGCCAAGTGGCAGCAATGATAGACTCAAGCATGAAAACAGTAGTGAGGTTGGCCCAGTATCCAGTAGTGTTTCATAAGGTCACTATGGGTTGGTACCGACTTGATGGCACCTAACAATTACAACAACAGGAAAATATTTGGAACCTTTGTATTCTTTATATTTTTGTTTTAGATACATTTCAATAAGGCAAGCTCTCTTATTTTTGAGATACTTGGTCTTTTAAAAAAAAAGCCCTACTTAGGGCTACTCCTTTTGTTTCTTACTCCACTTTTCTCCACTTTCCTTATAGTTTTAGGGGTCATAAGGTATTTTCTTCTAATATCTGACTCATCTCTCATAACTATGCTCATCTCACAAAATATATACTCCTTTGTGAAAAATTATTTTGGTACTCACACATTCACTCATGCCAGAAGCATTCCCTCTTCCTTAACTTTGACATCCAATAGATCACAAATCTTTATTCGATTTTCCACTCAAAAGTTTCCCAAATCTCTCTACAGTCACTATCTTTAAACAAGTCTCTCCTTAATTCCTCTGACATCAAGATAACCTTATCACCAATGTTTCCTCCACCATTCTTGTAGAGCAATTTTTCTAAAACGTATTTTGGATTTGGTTTTCTCAGGCCTTGTAAATTTTGGATGTTTTCCTGTACTTTACAGGACCAAGTACAAACTCCATATTATGATAAGCAGAGTTCATGCTGTTTTTCCATATGTACCTTACTCCAGGCATGTGTAAAGACCTTGTGGAAGTTCCCAAAATAAAACACAATCTTCATCAAACTCTGTGCCTTTGTATATGTCCTTCCCTTGAAAGGTTGCTTTTCCTTTTACCCTTGTTGCCTTGGGAAAATGCTCACCTCAAACTTAACATCCTCTCTGGATTTTTATCTGTGCTTAGAGGCTGTTTGAAGTCTTGATTCCTCTGTGATCTCAAGGAATCATTTACATTCCAGGACTATGACCTTCAAGATTCTTTTATAATTATTTTTCTCATGTTTGCTTTCCTCACTTCTTGTTGTTGTTAAGTGTTATTGAGTTGGTTCTGATGCATAGCGACCCTGTATAGGGTTTCCAAGGAGCAACTGGTAAGTTTGAACTACCTGACTTGTGGTTCAAACTGACTATGCAGTCCAGCACATTAACCCACAGCGCCAGGCTGGGCTTTTTCTTCTCTGGCCTTTTTTTTTTTCCTACCAAAAGAAAGAAAGAAAATCATGATTCATGTTCACTGAGAGAATGAATTAATGGTAATGTAATTTCACATTTCATTTCTGCTCATCTCCAAAATATATGACACGGAGAAAGCAAGGAAAATCTTGGGAAATGGGAAGAAGGTGAGCCCCGGGTGATAATAGCCTGATAGCCTGCACCCACCTAGATATAAAGAAACCTCTTACCCTGTTTGTTCTCTGCTTGTAAAGATATTCTATTGGACTCCTGTTGTTTGTGACAAGCTGGGACCAGTACACCATTATTTTGTTTTTAAAGAAAATTTATGGACATTATGGTGTGATGAATACTAGGTAACAATCAATTTTTCTGAAGTTTCAGATTAGAAAGTGCCCCACCCCAGGCATTACTAACTGATGATTCAGATAAACAAGTATAGGTCTCATTTTTGAACAATAAGCTCTCTTGATCTCTCTAATTTAAATATCTTATTGCTAAGTTGACAGCTATTACTAACATTAGATAAAACCCATTTTGAAAGGCATATATTTGAATACTTTATTTGTTAGGTTGTTTGCCTATGGCCTGGTATCTGTTTTTTGAGGCTAAAACCAAAGTTGTGAGTAATAGACTAACAACATTTTAAAACCATACGTTGTTATCAGAGAACCCTGAAGTATGACTGTGTGATCATATTCCTGAAGCCCGCTATCCATCATGACAAGGAACTGGTGTATCATATTGTCATGGCAACAGGATGTCTTCTTAGTTTTAAATCTGTTTGTTTCAAAGATCTATAACTTTAAAAGCTTATCCAAAGCTTTTAAAGAACAACTTGTATTGCTTCTGTGGTTCAAGCTTTATGCTAAAAATTTATGGCTATTTCACAAACGGTAATTTGAGTGTTCTTTACTTTTGTTCTTTTTGCTTCTAAATTGTACAGTTATCAGACTAAAATGGTTGTGCCTGAGTGTTTAGTTGTCACTTACATGGTATCAATTTGGAAATATGGGGATAAAGATTTCCCCCCACATTTCTACACAACGGCTCTAGATTTATATTTTTAGATATAAGCACATACGTTCTTTTATTAAAGGCAAAACTGATTAAAAGCAAACAGCTATTTTAATCTTTGGAATATTCAGAACCTACTAAGCTTCATTTATTGTTCCAAAAAGCTAAAACATTACAGCATTGTTTATTTTTTTCTTCATGGCTAAGGCATTTCTCTTGCCAAGAGATTCTCTGTAAACAGTGAAGGAGAAAAATGATCAGTGTGGTCTTGCTTAGTGGAATGTCCTTGCCACTCTCACATTGCAGAACACTGCTGACAGCTAGGTTCTTGTTGGAACCAGGGAATACAGAGCCAGGGGAATGGAAACCACAAAGGGTGAGAAGGAGAGAGCAAGGAGATAAGGAAAGAAAGAGAAAGAGAGAATTACAGATGGTTATTTGTTATTGTTGTTGGAATTGTTAACCCTCAGAGTTAGAGATAGAAATTTCCCACATCAAAATGTACTGTAACATTCCCTCCAGAGAAGCAAATCATTTTTGTAAGTTAGCTTTGTCTTTAAAGAGGCACACAGATGAAGGTTATGAAATGAATGTGCAATAGTGAAGTCACTCTGTGAGGGTATTTATGGTGAATGAAGAGGCAAGGCATATAGAAATCAACAAGAGCAACAACAATGACAATAAGGGAAGATGGCTGTACCACTTGCCATTGTTTTCCCGTGATAATTATTTGTCTCAGTATATACATACATGGGGTGCTAAAAAGACAAGTTACAAATCATTCAGTACTTTTGAAGTAGATTGTAGGTGTTTTTGTGTTGTTTTTACTTTTGCTGTTTTTTGTTTTTTTTTTAATTGTTTTCTTCTTTCTTTGGAGATGAT
Source organism: Chrysochloris asiatica (assembly GCF_000296735.1). Taxonomy (NCBI): domain Eukaryota; kingdom Metazoa; phylum Chordata; class Mammalia; order Afrosoricida; family Chrysochloridae; genus Chrysochloris; species Chrysochloris asiatica. Next base: position 416,837 of record NW_006409078.1, read on the forward strand.
GTAGATAATGTAGATAACAGGAGTTAAAATTTGGAGTTCTTATATCAGCTTTTCTATGATCAGTTTGAATCATGATAACTACTCAGGCAAAGAAAGCCACTTGGCTTTACATGAGAACAAACAACAATAAAGGTACATACTATGCCATATACAATCCTACAATAACAACACTAACAGTCAATAATCTGTCAGTAGATGCAGAGTAGACATGCAAGCTGAACAGATGTGGGAAGGCAAATAGAATACTCATCACTATATATCGTATGGCATAGAATATTTTCATATATGTATTTGTATGTACTACAAATATATGCATGGATATAGTAGTACATGTCCATTTTGGTAAAAGAAAAGGCAATTGAAAAAGAGGAAGGCCCTGCAATGAGATAGATAGATTGGCACAGTGGCTAGAACAATGCCTCAAACATAACAACAATCTAAGTTTGGTACAGGGTTGGGCAATGCTTCATTCTATTGTGAATAGGGTTAGTACGAGTAGCCCCTAGCAACAGTAGTAGAGTATGCAAAAGTAAAATTCTGAAATGTCTTAGCCATAACCAGATACCTTGAAGGAATGAGTCTCTGTGCTTAGGGACTTTGAATTGCAGTCTAAGAGGACTATTTTATGGCAACTGGCATAACCGTCCACAAAGATAATGTGCCACATGATACGTTGGTAAGTAGTGACTAGGGTCTTAAAAGCATGCAAGTGGCTAGACACGCTATTGGCCTCTCCTTGGATGGAACAATGAAGAGTGAAGAAAATCAGAGGCCTAAGGCAACAATTAGTCCAAAGACAAATGAACATGTGAACCACAGCCTCAAGGACCCTGAGACCAAAAGAGTTAGATGGTGCCAGGCTATGACATCTGACTTGTGTTATCAAGATTTTACTAGAAGGTCCTGGATGGAGTGGGAGAAAAAAAAAAAGAAGAGCAGATTTCAGAATCATAAAAAAAAAAAAAGTTTCTGATAGAGACTTTTGGAACTCCCAATGCTCAAGACTTTGGCCCTTAGACACCCTGGAACTAAACCCATCCCCAGGAATCACCTTTCAAACACTAGATTGTCCTATAAAGTGAGTAATAACATCAGGGAAGAACATCCGCTTCAGATCAACCATGTGAAATAAAAAAAAAAAAAACAAAGCTCAGAAAGCGTGAAGGGACAGGAAAAGAGGCTGAAGGAAAATGGGAACCAGCACATAAGTGGGGTTTGCAACCAATGTCACAAAATCAAATGTGTATAAGTAGTTGAATGGAAAACTAATTTGCTCAGTAAGCTTTCATCAAAACCACAAACAGTTCAATGAAAAAGTCTGTTCCTTTATTTTATAAATTTAATATTAAAAAATTCAATTTGTGTACTTGACTCTATTGTATTTATATTTCCTTCTGTGGTCCTTAGGATAAGCTTTAAGAAAAAGAAGAAAGGGTATTGTGTTAGATAAGAAAAGAAAACAACCCCTTTGGCCAGCAAACATTGGTTCCATATGGTAATGATATAGTATGCCTGTTGCAGGAAAAAATGAATAATAGCATTTGAATATCTCATGGCATATGTTTAAGGGCATGATTTACCCTAAGGTCTGGGTGTAGATCAGACTTTTGTTGTGGTTACACAAGCTTGGGACCATTGCAAATATTATACAAACTTGGTAAATTCCTAATTAATCAAGAGTAAAGATTTGTCCTGAATGTAATTTATATCCTGAGAAAGTTATTTTTGTTGATGAAAAGGTGATTTCATATGTTTCCATTATTCTCATCATGGGATTAAACATGTATCAGATCATGATTAGAGATGAGCTAGAGAAAAGATCCGGTATTTCAATGGAGAAAAGATTGAAGTTTTCAAGGACTTCATTTTTCTTGGATCAACTATCAGCACTCATGGAAGCAGCAGGCAAGAAATCAAATAACCAGGTATTGCATTAGGCAAATCTGCTGCACAAGACATTGTGTTGAAGAGCAAAGATGTCAGCTTGAGGACTAAGGTGTGCCTGACCCAAGCCATGGTATTTTCAATAATCTCATACATATGTGAAAGCTGGACAATGAATAAGGAAGACCGTAGAAAAATTGATGCTTTTGAGTTATGGTGTTGGAAGAGAATATTGAAAGTGCCATGGGCTGCCAAAAGAACCAACAGATCTGTGTTAGAAGAAGTGCAGCCATAGTGCTCCTTGGAGGCCAGGATGCCCAAACTTTGTCGCTCATACTTTGGACATGTTGTCAGGAGGGACCAGTCACTGGAGAAGGATATCATGTTTGGTAAGGTGTAGGGTCAGAGAAAAAGAGGAAGACCCCCAATGACATGGATTGGCAAAGTGGCAGCATCAATGTGCTCAAGTGTGGCAACAATAGTGAGGTTGGCCCAGGATAGGGCAGTGTTTCGTTCTGTTGTGCATGGGGATGCTATGAGTCAGTACCGACTCAATGGCACCTAAAAATAATAACTTTTTATTCTTTCTCTCTTTCTACTCCAAACATTCCCACTGCAGCAAGACACATATCAAGATACATTTGAAGGAGAGAGACTCATTAGAGACAAACAGACTATTTCATTTCCTTCAATACTGTGTTGGTGAGTAAAACTCAACCTCTGTGTTCCAGGTTCAATGATTGCTCCAAAAATATATATCCACATTAATTTGTGGAACTTGTGAATCTTACCTTATTTGGAAAAAGGATCTTATTAAGATATAATTAAGTTAAGAATATTGAGTTGAGGTTATCCTAGTTTATACAGGTGGACCCTAAATCCAATAAGAAAGGTAGAAGGATTTGAGATAGCAAGCCAGAAAAGGAAAAGGGATTGTCATTTGGTAAGAGTTCCCGAGTAGCACTGTAGGATAATGTGCTGGACTGCAAGGTCAGTTTGAATCGTAAGATTGGTGGTGCAACCCCATCAGATGGCCCTTGGAAACCCTGTACAGGGTTGATATGAGTTAGAATTGACTTGACAGCACTTAAGAACAACAATTGGTCAGAATTTTTCAGTAACAGTAACCAGGTACCATTTAACACTTCTGGTCTCATGTTAAAGGAGGTTATAGGCCATTAGCCCTTTGGGCTAATTATTTCCTTGAGGTGTTTTTTTTGTTTTTTTTTTTTTCTTCATGCTCCTATGTTCTAGACAGGATTAAATTAATGGTTGTTTCTTAGATAGCGGTTCACATGCTTTTAAGACCCCAGACAGTATTCAACAGACTAGGGTGTAGAACACTATCTATGAACTGAGTTTTTCCAATTGATGTAGATGTCACTTAAGCAAGAATCCTGGTGTGGTGCTATGAGTTAATGCACTGGACTGCACAGTCAGTTTGAACCACAATGTTGGTGGTTCAAGCTCACCAGATGCTCCTTGGACACTCTATACAAGGTCACTATGGGTCAGAACTCACTTGACACTTTAGAACGACAACATAAAACTGAATGAATGGAAACAGGCAACTCAAGTAGGAAGTGGAGGAAGTGCTAACACATTGCAGGGATTAATGTCACAGAACAATTTGTGTATGAACTATTAGTTAAGAAAGCAAATTCACTTTGTATATTCTACCTGCTTTGTTGTTGTTAAATGCAGTCGAATTGGTTCCAATTCATAATGACCCTGTATAGGATTTCAGAAGAGCCACTGGTGAGCTTGAACCACCAACTTTGAGCTTCAAACCAACCTTGCAGTCCAGAGCATTAACCCTCAGCATCATTCCAGGGCTCCAAATTCCACCTAAAGCATAATAAAATGTTAAGGGAGAGAGAGAGAAGAGAATGTAACCATGGAAGCAGAGTGATGTAAACAGAAGCTCAGAAATGCCAACCATCAGAAACTGTAAGAAACAGATTGGATTCTCCCTTAGATCTTCTAGAAGGAATGCAACCCTGCTGACAAGTTAATTTCAGATTTCTGCCCTCCAGAACTATGAGGAGACAATTTTTTGTTGTTGTAAACCACTGATTTTGATTTGTTCCAGTAGCCCTAGGAAACAAATACCCAGGAGATCATGGAACTTGACCCAACTGGTTGTTGCTTCACCAGTGTCTGCTCAGCCTGTGTAGAAGTAAAAACAGTCAGAAATTGAGAAGGTCATGATAGTGGCCTTGTGCTCTTCTTGTTTCCATCTGCAGACACTCTTGGCTCTTGTACACTTTTCTGTTCCATATACACTAACGTCAGCATTGGTGACTTCTGCTTACCATTTACATACTTCCTTCTGCCAGACCCTCTTTGGCTCACTGTCATCCCAGGTTTTCATGTCTACAAAATGCTGTTCCTTCCAAATAAAGTGTTGTTTGTGTCTCTTATAAACTGAGTTTTAAGTTTTCTTTCACTAAAAAAAAAAAAAAAAAAAAA
>NW_006409078.1:422640-424830 GCF_000296735.1 Chrysochloris asiatica
TTCTTCAGTCTGATACTAATCAAACATCAGACAAGTTGCACTGAAAATTATTGGTGACTGGAATGCCAAAGATGGAAACAAAGAGGAAGGATTGGTCATTGGAAAATGGGCCTTGGTGATAGAATTTTGCAAGACTAACCACTTAATCATTGCAAATACCTTTTTCAAAAACATACACATTGACGTCGCAAGTTGGAATACAGAAGAATCAAACTGACTGCATCTGTGAAAAGAGATGATGGAGAAGTTTACTATCAGCCAAAACAAAGCCAAGAACTGCCTGTGGAACAGATTATCAATTGCTGTATGCAAGTTCAGGCTGAAGCTGAAGAAAATTAAAACAAGTCTATGAGAGCCAAAATATGACCATAAATATATCTTCTACCTGTATTTAGAGACCATTTCAAGAACAGATATGATGCATTAGACACTAATGATTAAAGACCCAGAGAAGCTGTGGTATAACATCAAGAAAATCATACATGAAGAAAAGAAAAGATAATTAAAAAGACAGGAAGGAAAGAAAAGACTACAGTGGATATTAGAAGACACTCTGAAACTTACTTTTGAATGTAGAAAAGCTAAAGTGGATTGGAAGCTAAGATGAAGTACAAAAGCTCAACAAAAAATCTCAAAGGCAAAGTAAAATATTATAACAAAATATACAAAAACAAGAAAAGCAAAACGGAAATCACACTCAACATTTCTCAAGCTAAAAGAACTGAAGAAAAAATTTAAGCCTTGGGTTGAAATATTTTAAAATTCTATCGGCAAAATATTGAATAACACAGAAAGCATCAAAAGAAGATGGAAGGGATACAGAAGGTCACTGCACCAAAAAGAACTGATCAATGTTCAATCATTTCAAGAAACATACTGTATTATCAAGATAAGATGGTATTGAAGGAGTAAGTCTGAGCTAAACAGAAGGCATTGGTGAAAAATAAGGTTCTGGAAATTGATAGAATAAAAATTAAAATGCTTCCACAAGCTGGAGGCTCTCACTTAACTATGCTAGGACATTTGGAAGACTGCTACCTAGCAAATCAATTTAGAGACCCATATTTGTGCCCATTCCAAAGAAAGTTGACTCAGTGGAATGCAGAAATCATTGAACAATATCATTGATATTGTACACTAGTAAATTTTTGCTGAAAATAATTCAAAAATGGTTGTAACAGTACCTTATTATGGAACTGCTAGAAATGCAAGCTGGTTTCAGAAGAGGACATGAAATGAGGGATATCATCAGATGTGTCTTGACTTGACTGAAGGCAAAGAATATCAGAAAGAAATTTACTTTTGCTTTATTGATTAAGCACAGACATTCGATTGTGTGGATCATAATAAACTATAACATTTAAACGTAATAAACTATAAACATTCCAAAAAAATAGGTATTCTAGAACATTTAATTGTGTTCATGGGAAACATGTACATAGACCAAAAGGAGTAGATCAAACAGAACATGGGGATATGGAATAGCTTACAATCTGGAAAGGTGTGCACCAGCGTTGTATCTTTTCACCATACAATTCAATCGGTATGCTGATCAAATAATCAGAGAAACTGAATTATGTAAAGAACGTGTTATTAGGATTTGAGGAAGACTCATTATCAACCTGCAATATGCAGATGACATAACCTTGTTTGCTGGAAGCTAAGGAGGACTTACTGATGAAGATCAAAGACTATATCCTTCAGTATAAACTACAACTTAGTGTAAAGAAAAAAATACTCATAATAAACTAAGAAAAGATTGTCAATGACTACATTTTGCTTGGATCCACAATTAACAAATTAATGCTCATGAAAGCAGAAATCAAGAATTCAAATAAGATATTGCATTAGGTAACTCTGTTGAAACAGACATCTTTCAAGTGTTAAAAAACCAATATGTCACTTAAAAGACGAAGGTGATAAAAACCATGGTATTTTGAATTGCCTGACCCCAAGCCAAGGCATTTTGAATTGCCTCATATGCATGTAAAAGAATAAGAAAGACCATAGAAGAGCTGAAGCATTTGAATTAAGGTTCTGGTGAAGAACAATGAAAGTATACATGAACTTCCAGAAGAACAAGCACATTTATCTAGGAAGCTGTAGAATGATCTTTAGAAATGAGGATGGTGAGATTTTATTTTCATTCTTTGGGTATGTTATCAGAAGAGACAGTCCTGAGACAAGGAC
>NW_006409078.1:425110-427027 GCF_000296735.1 Chrysochloris asiatica
TATATAATATATATAATATATATATATATATATATATTATATATATGTTGTTGTTGTTACGTGCCATGGAGTTGGTTCCGACTCACAGCGACCCTGTGCAGGGTTTCCAAGGCTGTAAATCTTTACGTGAGCAGAAACCTCATCTTTCTCCAGCGGAACAGCTGGTAGTTTCAAACTGCTAACCTTGCAGTGTGCAGCCTGATTCATAACCACTACGCTACCAGAGTAGATAGAACTCAAATCCTTGCTCTGCAACATGTATATAAGTCATCTGAATTCTTTGTGCCTTAGTTTCCACATAATCATTGGCATGGTGATAGCAGCTAACTCAACAAGTTATAAAGATTACAGAAACCTGTTCATAAAACCAGTAATGGCCATCACATAATAAATGCTGAATGCTAGTGGTGGTTGTGTGCCACTGAGTCAGTTCTGACTTAGAGTGACTGTGTACATAGAGTTTCAAGGCTGTAAATCTTTACATGAGCTGAAAGCCTCATCTTTCTCCCACAGGGTGACTAGTAGATTTGAACTTGACCTTGAGGTTAGCCCAGCTCAGTCTGCTATGCTACCAGGGTTCCTTAAAGGCTCAATATATGTTTTTTTTTTATTTCTAATATCAAACCCTAGAAACCCTGAAAACTATTTTTTGATGTTGTTAAGTGCCATCAAGTCGATTCTGACCCACAGCGACCCTTTACAGGGTTTCCAAGGAGCAGCTGGTGAGTATGAACCACCGACCTTGCAGTTCAAACAGCTTTGCAGTCTGGTGTATTGACCCAATGTGCCACAGGAGGAAACTATACTTCCTCATAAAATCCCAGAGATGAACAGAAGCATATATGTAAATTAGTGGGAGGTAAGCATTATCTGGCCTCTACTAATAATTTGGGGATGTTATAAACCCTGAGAAAGGGGTTAATCAAATTGCCAAAGGAAGAGATTATTTCATAAAGTGACAATGAATGTAAATGCAAATAAATAAAAACAGAATGAATTAAAGTCAATTTAGAAAGCTAATAGCCTAGAAGAAAATTAAATCAATAGAGACCTTGTACTTAACAAGAATTATACTCTCAGCCAAGACCAAAAAAATGTGTTTAAGCATGACCACATTTCCTCATATTTTTTTGTTTTAATTTTGATGGAGTATGAAAGTAATCATAGGTAGAAAGTAGAAGACAGGGAAAAGAAAGGGTAATGAGCAAGATTTTAGGAATTAGGAATTGAAACATATTGACTTAGTCTTAAAAAACACTGTTAGATAAGTACCATTATACTCAATTGATCAGTAAAGGAATTGAGAGTCTTCAAGTTTAAAAGGAACAAGACTCTTGTTTAAGTGTTTAAATAGCCTGTTATAAATGCTTTTAAAAAAAAAGGTACTTGTCCACTTTTTCAGAGTCAAAGGTTAGATTGATGGTAATCAATGAAACACTAGGAACAATTTCTCCTAGCTGGAGACTGGCCTTTCTCTTTCTCTTATGCCTTAAGTTTAGTTATCATAATAATTCTATTTTTAAGTATTACAGATGGTGTTATGGGGGGAAAGAACAAACAGAATATATGCTTAGCCAGAGATAGATAGAAGATGAGGAGGAGCCCTGTTTTTCCTTCTTTGGATTAAAATTTGTTGGAAAATAACTCAAAGTGGGTAGCACTTTACCTTACCAAAGCCCATTTCTGGTATCAGTTTAGATATTCTATTAATTTTTACAGCTCAGGAATTTGGGAATGTACAATAGCAGGTCTAGTTTTTATACATAGCAGGAAATTCAGTGTTTTCAAAATCTATGCTATTATAAAAATTTATCATATTTATCACTCCTCAACTTTAAAATATACTACACGGCTACAGTGGTCAAAACAGCTTGGTACTGGTACAATGAAAGGTACATAGATCAATGGAACAGAATC
>NW_006409078.1:430121-452679 GCF_000296735.1 Chrysochloris asiatica
CAATACATTTAACTCTTTATAATATCAAAGTTATTTCTTTCATTGTTAGCACCCATTTGTCACTAAATCAAATCAGAGTGAGCTATTTGAATAAAACTATGTAATTAAATTAAAAAAAAATTAAATCATATTTAGAAGGCAGAATACACTTTGCCTTTGAAAAATATGCTTGAGGATGTGGCAAATAATTGTAACTTGGTTTTGTTGCATACCCTAAAGGAGTGTGTTCTCCCATACCAATAGCATCAGCTGCTTTTAGAAATGTAAATTACTAGACTCCTCTCCAGAATCATAAACTGGGGTGAGGCCCAACAATCTGAGCTTTAAAAGGCCACCCAGGTGATTCTAATACATGTTAAAATTAGAAAAGTAATGCTGTCTTGGAGTTTGCAAAGAGAGATTAAATAATTAAATACAGGGAATGAGGGAAGGAAAGACTGGCAATTCCTGTTTCAAGGATTTCTCTTCCTGGGACTAAAAGATAAACAGTGATAGAAAAGTATAGAGAAAGATCATCTTATAAAATAAATCTGTAAGAAATGACACAGAAATGCAATCAAGGCTGAGAAGGTAGGCATTTGTCTTCTCAGCTAGTTATTAAAGAGGATCCTAGAGGCAAAACTCTTGCAAAAGGACAAAAATCATAACATAAAGACAAAAACGTAAAGGAAGCATTGTCCCCATAGTTTCCTTCTTGGTATGATCATAAACATAAGTCTTGGAAACTTCAGAGCAGTTATAATGATGGCAGATGGGGATATATGTCTCTCATCTATGGACCTGGCCCAGGAGTGCCTCATCACAGCTACTAGGTGTTTTGCTGTAATGTATCTGGACTGTGTTCCTAACAACTGACTTCTAGACTCACAAATTTTTGTAGGATGTCTGAGAAGCAGTGCAAACTTTGTATTTGTTGGATCTGTGAATCACATCCATACTTCTCACTGTTTTGTGAAAATGTTCAAAGTTCCTTATACCCATCAATCAGTGCCCAACAGGGAGTGGGCGATTTTGAAATGAAGGTTAATTAGTTGTAGCAACTGAGGAAGAGGTTTGTTTTTCTAGCAGGCCTTGGTACTTAAATTTTCTTATCCAACACCATAAATCAAACGCACCAACTCTTAAATGGTCTTCCTTATTCACTGTACAACTTTCATATGCACCTGAGGCTATTGAAAATACCATGGCTTGCGTCAGGCACACATTAGTCCTCAAAGTGACATCTTTGCTGCTGAACACTTTAAAGAGGCTGTGTACAACATATTTTTCTAGTGCATTATGTTGTTTAGTTTCTTGCCTGCTGCTTCCATGAGTGTTGATAGTGTATACACACAAAATGAAGTCTTTGAAAACTTCAATCTTCTCCATTTATCATGATGCTATTTATTGGTCCAGTGGTGAGGATTTTTGTTTCTTCACATTGAGATGCAACCCATACTAAAGGCTTTGATCTTCATTAATAAGTATTTTAAGTCTGCTTTGTTTCAGCAACCAAGGTTGTATCATCTGCATATCAAAGGTTATTAATGAGTCTTCCTCATTATTCTTCTATAAATCACATTATAGATGCCACATTATTCTTCTATAAATCAGCTTCCCAGATTATTTGTTCAGCATACAGACTCAATAAGTATGGTGAAAGAATACAATCCTGGTGCACACATTTCCTGATTTGAAACCATTCACCATTACCTTGTTCTGTTTGAACGATTGTCTCTTGGTTTATGTACAAGTTCCTCCTGACACAAATAGGTGTTCTGGAATATTCATACTCTGCTATGTGATCCAAAGCTGATCATAATCCACACAGTCAAAAGCCTTTGCTTAATTAATATAGCACAGGTAAAATCTCTCTGGTATTCTCTGCTTTTGGCTAAGATCCATCTAATGTCAGCAATGATATCCCTCATTCTACATCCTCATCTAAATCTGGCTTGATCCTGTGTCAATGTCATATTGCAGCCCTTTTAAATTATCTTGGATAAAATTTATTTTACTTTTTTGTGATATTAGTGATATTGTTCAATGATTCTGTGTGGTGTTGAGCTACATCTCTCTGGAATGGGCACAAATATGGATCTCTTCCAGTCATGTGGCCAGGTAGTTGTCTTCCTAATTTCCTGGCATAGTTGAGTAAGTGTCTCCAGTGCTTCCTCAGTTTGTTGAAAGATTTCAATCTGTATTCCATTGATTGACGAAGCCTTGTTCTTTGTGAATGCTCTCAGTGCAATTTGGATTTCTTTCTTCAGTATTATTGACTCTTGATTGTATGCTAACTCTTGAAATGGTTGAACACCAACCATTTCTTTTTGGCACAGTGACTCTATGTTTTCTCAAAATCTTATTTTGATGCTTGCTGTGATTGGAAAAAAAAAAAAAAATTGCGGTCCTATTTAGGAATCCCTTAGTGATTAATTTAGGACTCAAAATCCAACCAATAGTTTGGCGATTTCAGTCCTTGCAGAGGAGCATGAGAAGAAAGACCTGGTGATCTACTTGTGAAATATCAGCCTCTAAAACTTCTTGTACTGTGACATATGCAGGCTTGCCGTAAGTCATAATCTGTTTGATGGCAGCTTTCTTTTCTCTCATTTTTTTTTATGGTTTGATGTGAAAGATGAAAGAAACCCTCACAGTGCAGTGGTCACATGCTAGACTGCTAATTTAAAGGTGTGCAACTGGAACCACCAACCACTCCAAGGGATAAGTATGTGGTGTTTTGCTTCCCTAAAGATTACATAATTGGATTCTTTAGGGAACAGTTCAACTCTGTCCTGTAACATCACTATATTTTCAAATGAACTAGACTGCAGTTGAAAAACAAACATTGGAAGTATGTAAGTGAGTTATCGAAATCAACCTTGGAGGGAGTTAACGAACGCTGTGAGTCAGTGAGTGTTCTGTGCTTTACTACCCTTTCCATTTTTGAATGGGAATATCTTTTTCCAGTTAATTTTCACTATTTCTAGGTTATTTTTATAAACCTCAGAATCTACATTGCTGTTAAGTGTCCTTGAGTGGGTTTCAACTCATAGCACCCATGTGGTAAGGTTTCTGAGGCTTTAAGTTTTCACGAGAGCAGAAAGGCTCATCTTTCTCCAGCAGAGCAACTGGTGGGCTCAAACCAAGGATTTTGTGGTTCATAGTCCATTGCTTATCATATGGCACCACTGTGCTCCCCTCAGCATCACAGAGTGAAATGAAACTCAGAGGAAGTTCTTGTGGTAGTGGGTGAGAAAATTTTAAACCATCCCTGAAAAGAAGGGGTAAAGATAAGGAATCCTTTTAGTTTCTTTTTTAAATAACAGCTTTATTCACATACCATAAAATTCACATTTTTAAACAGTGCCATTCCCAGAAGTATGCAACTACCAATATTACTTAATTTCAGAACATTTGCTCAGACCAAGAAGAAAACATCGCTCTGTATTTACCCTTTCTCTTTATGCTCCTATTCATATTATATAAATTAAAAATAATAATAATAAAGACTTATCTTCCCTCTTCTTTAAAATGTTAATAGATGCTTAAGAGATACTGGAATGTAGGCTCCATGAAAGCACAGATTGAATCTAATGTAATTAGCACAGAGTCGTGGTACTCAAAGAATATTTGTTGCATGCATAGATTTGTATTGTGCTTAAGTGATCATCTTCATTGTGGAAGCTTTTACAAGTCTCTGGAATACAATCCTCTTCTGAAATCCTAGTTGGAAAAGAGTTTCTCTTTTGCAATGTATGTCAGACCAAATTATACCCCCACTTTCCTTGCCACTGCAACATGCCTCAATAATAACCAAGAATGTAAATTCCTTGTTCTTTCACCATTGAAATTATTTTGGGATTGGGGAGTTGAAAACTACAAAGGAGAAAAATTTAAGGGGAAGATTTTCCTGCCCCACCTCTTACTTTGGCCAGACAAGCTTTAAACCTGAGACCATATAAAGGAAAATAGTAGTAATTACTTCTTCAATCTCACATGTCTGTCAGTTTGTCCTAACCTTGTTGGTTGTGTGTTATTGTGATGCTGGAATCATGCCACTGGTATTTCAAATACTTAGCAGGGTTACCCATGGTGAATAGATATCAGCAGAACTTTCAGACTAAGGACAGATTAGGAAGAAGGCATAGACAGTCCACTTCTGAAGATAGTTGTTCTTGATAAGTGTCATCAAGTCACTGCTAACTCATTGTTGTTGTTGTTGTTAGGTGCCATCGAGTCAGTACTGACTTATAGCAACCTTGTGCACAACAGAACGGAACATTGCCCGATCCTGGGCTAACCTCACTACTATTGCCACTCTTGAGTCCATTGATGCTGCCACTTGGCCAATCCATCTCGTTGGGGTCTTCCTCTTTTTCTCTGACCCTCCACCTTACCAAACATGATATCCTTCTCAAGCAACTGGTCCCTCCTGACAATATTTCTAAAGTATGAGAGATGAAGTTTGGTCATCTTGGTCTCCAAGGAGCACTCTGGCTGCACTTCTTCCAAAATGGATCTATTGGTTATTTATTTAGCAATCCTGTATAGGTTTCTGAGCAGCATCTTGTGTATTAAAACCACTGACCTTTGAGTTAGCAGATCAATGCTTATTCTATAGTGCCACACCAGGACTCCTTTGTGGGAGTAGCTGCTGAAAATCTTGTAAATAGCAATGAAACATTGTCTCATAGAGTTCTAGAAGATGACCCCCTTAAGTAGGAAGGCACTGAAATTTAGGATTGAAGAAAAGCTGTCTCCTCAAAGTAAAGTTGAACTTAATGACGTAGATGAAACAAAACTTTCAAGACCTCCATATGCTGATGGGGCATGACTCAAAATGAGAAGAAAAAACAACTACAAACATCCATTAATAATTGAAACATGGCATGTATGAAGTATGAACTAGGAAAATTGGAAGATGACAAAAATGAAATGGAACTCATGAAAATCAGTATGCTAAGCCATATTGGCCATTTTGAATTGGGCAGTCATATGGTTTACTATATGACAAATTCAAGAGAAATGGAGTTACATTATAGACAATGGAAAAGCACAATATCATCAGCCAAAGCAGGGTAAGGGAAAGACTGGAAGAGATCAATTGCTAATATTCAATTCAGACTGAAGCTGAAGAAAATTGAAACAAGTCAATGAGAACAAAAATATTATCTTAAATATATCCTACCTTAAATATATCCTATCCTATCAGGATTCCTGATGTGGCACTGTACAACCAGTGCTGGACTTGGACCATAACATCAGCACTTCAAACCCACTGGCTGCTCCTTGGAAACCCTATGCAGGGTTACTCTGAGTTGGAACTGTCTCAACTGCACTTAACAAACTGAATATACAGACCACCTCAAGAACAAATTTGAAGCACTGTATAACATGTGGAGCCCTATTGGTCTTGTGGGATAAGTACTGCATTGCTAATCTATAAATCTCAATGTGGGATGAAGATGAGACTTGTTAGTTGTATAGGTTTATAGTCTCAGAAACTTTATATAGGGTAGCTGTTAGTCTGAATTGACTTGATGGCAGTAATTTTAGATTTATAGTAGTGCCAAAGACCAGAGTGCTGAGGGATGACATCAAGAACATCATACACGAAGAAAACAAAAGGTTACTAAAAAGATGGGAAACAAAGACTAGATTAAAAGAGAAGTCGGAAGAGATTCTGAAACTTGCTCTTGAAACTAAAGCAAATGGAAGAAATGATGATGTAAAAGTGTTGAACAGAAAAAATTGAAGGGCAGTTAAGAAGATAAAAAAGGATTAAGATGAAATGTGTGAAGACCTGGCATTTGCAAACAAAAAGGGAAGAACATGCTCAGCATTACTCAAGCTGAAGTAACTGAAGAAAACCCCCAAACCTCAACTTGCAATACTGAAGGATTCTATGGCAATATATTGACTGACATAGGAAATATCATAAGAAGATGAAAGGAAAAATTGATCAATGTTCAAGTATTTTAACAAGTTCATCAAGAACTGGTGGAATTAAAGGAAGAAGTCCAAGCTATGTTTAAGTCATTAGTGAAAAGCAAAGCTTCAGGGATTGATGGAATACCAATTGGAATGTTGCAGCATTAGAATCATTCACTTGTTTTTGCCAAGAAATTGGGAAAACAGCTATTTGGCCAACTGACTGGAAAGAATCAAAGAAAGATGACCTAACAGAATGTAGAAAGTATTTAACAATATCATTAATATTACACTGCTATAATATTTTGCTGAAGATAATATTTAAAAACAGTTGCAGTAGTATAGTACCTTGACAGGGTGTTCCCAGAAATTTAAGCTAGATTCCGAAGACTAATTGGAATAAGGATTATCTTTATGATTTCAGATGGATCTTAGCTGAATGCAGTAAATATCAGAAGACAGCCTTCAGTATGGATTAAAACTCAGTGTAAACAAAACAAAAATTCTCACAATGACCCAGTAAACGAGGCTTCTTGCGGAGCCTTTGCAATACATAAAACTATAGGTAGAAACCAGAACCACATCCAGATCTCCAGAGATGAGAAATCTCCACTTGAAAGGATGAGCAGACCAGCCTGGAGCGGCTAGAAGAATAAAAGATACCTCTTGAAAGACCTGCAGGAAAAATGGAAGCAGATGGACTGTTACTACAAGAACAAACAAATCGCTTCCCTAGAAAACATCAAGGCAAGTGGCCAGGTCCTCTCAACACAAACCCCCTTCCAAGACTAAGACCCAACGGAAATGCATGCTCTGATTGGTGACCATACACATCACCGAAGGGGGGAAGTGGGGTAAAAGCAGCAATGAAGCAGCAAGCTACGCTCTACATTGTTCAGTGGACTTCTGTGGACCCAGTTGGGGAACTGGTTGGCAAGCAGTGTGAAGAGGCCTGGGGACTCTTGGACCCAGAGTCAGTGGCGTGGCCACGGAGGACTCGAGAGGAGAGTGGAGCTACTGGCTGATGGAACGAGAGGACATATACACAGGAGCGCCCACACTTGCAGATGATACCCACGTGACCTGGACTGGATGACTGGATGATCGGAGGTCAACCAGGAGAGGAAAGAAGGGGGGGGGGGAAGAAAAAAGAGTGAGCTGATACGGTCTGATGAAGTTGACCTATACCTATGGAGCAGCGACTCAAAAGAGGGAACAAATCCTCACAGCAAGAAACATTCATACACACCCCCACACACAGAGTGGACAGAGAAGGGCAGCTTGGACATTGGATACTCAAATGGGGAGAGGGGGGACTACAAAGGCAAGAAGTGACTGGCTTACAAGCTTTCAAGAGGGAACCTGGTGCTAGGAAGCATGGCAGAAGCCAGAATCTCCAGTAGATACTATTCAATCTGTCTGGGCGATGCTGATGAAAGGAGATACAGATGGGTAACTCGTGATACTGTAGTGAATAATGCTTATCAGGACGGATTATGAGGGTTGGAAATGCAAAGGTGGAAGTTTTGTAACACGGAAGGGAGTGATTAATTCTCCAGGATAGGAGCGGAGGCCTCTGGGACCATCAATGGAGAAGAGCTGAGAGCGGGACCCTACCCAGAGAAACAGAGATGCCTGAGATAGAGATAGAGATGATGACGTGGAGTGATGAAGCGACTGGGGACCTTGCACCCAGAGAGGGAAAGAGACTGTGGGCCGAAAACTGGGGGGTTGAGGGGGAAGTGTAGGGGGCGGGTTTCTGGGATATACCCTTTGGGTGGTTGATGATGCTTGGAGGGGATTGGAACCATGGCAGTGAGATGATATAAGATGAAATGAATGTAAAACTAAAGTTCTCCCATGTAAACTATCATATAATTCACAATAAAACATTTTTAAAAAATTCTCACAATGGAACTAATGAACAACGTCATGATAAATGGAGAAAAGATTGGAGTTATCAAGGATTTCATTTTACTTGGATCACAATCAATGTTCATGGAAGTGACATATCACATTGGTTAACCCTCCTTCAAACCCCTGTTTATAGTGTTATAGAGAAAAGATTTTACTTTGAAGACTAAGGTGTGCCAGACATACGCCATGGCATTTTCAATTGCCTTGTGTATATATATGAAAGCTAGATAATGAATAAGGAAGACTAGAGAAGAATTGATGCATTTAAATTATGGTATTGGGGAAGAATGTTGAAAATATCCTGGAAAATGACATCATGCTTGGCAGTTGTGGCAACAATGTACTCAATCAAAACTATTATTGTGAGAATGAAGCAGGACTGGACAGTGATTTGTTCTGTTGTGCATAGGGTTGCTATGAGTTGGAGATGATTTGACAGTCCTGGTGTGGTGCTATAAGATAAGTTCTGGACTGAGAACCATGAAGTCAGTTGCTCAAACCCATCAGCTGCTCCTTGGAAACCCTATATAGGGTCACTATGAGTGAATCAACAGCATGCAATAAAAATAATAACAACAACAATAAACATTTCAAAGGGCGTTCTGGAGAGATGCATTTTCCCAAGTCTACAACACATTATGTGTACCTCATATGGTTAGAAATATTCAGGATGTGGCATCAGTGTTTAGCCTACAGTCAAATTTTGATGTAGCCCTTGTGTTTCTCTCTGGGAAGACCATAAGTTTTTCTCTCTACTGCTGCATTATTACATATGAATTAAATTGAAAATAATGCAGTAAATTATTAAAACATGTTTTTATTTAAAAAATAGCAAATTAAATTACATACTAGGATACATCTCTGTATTATTCTATATTAAATTTAATACACTGACACAAAAACATATGTTATCTATATGAATTGAAGAGTTTTGATGATGTCAAAATTTTAATGTTATAATAAAAATTTTAAACTTTCAAAAATACCTACCAGATAATGCAATTCAATTGTATTTACCTTACAATAGAAATTTAATAGAATTTTTAAGCAATAACGTATCTTACTGGCTAAACCATTGTTAGAAAAAAAATACCCAGAGTGCATAAGTTTATACAAGTACATGCATAATAAAAGTAGATGCAGAAAGACTTGAAGTCTCTGGTAAAGAAAGGACCAAAATACCAGACTAAGGCACATGAATGACGCAAAGAGAGAATGGAATTATGATGAGTACCTGTGGGGATTACATCTCTTTAGCTGTCAGTATTTCAACTTTTACTGAATGATTTTTAGCAAAGCATTTCATACAAATTTCTTAAATGACAAAAGCCACTATTTACTTACAGATCTAAAATGCTAGAGACTAGCAGGGCAGAAAATAATAGCTTTTGTTTATCATTCCTAAAGCCTGTCAGTTTTCAGAGGTGCAAAGCATACCAAGAATGTGTTTTATGAAGTTCCTTACTGTGAACTTTTGTCATAGTTAGGAATGTTGTTGTTGTTGTTGTTATGTGCTGTGGAGTCGGTTCAGACTCATAGCAACTCTGTATAGGGTTCCTGATGCTATGAATCTTCACAGGAGCAGAAAGCCTCATTTTTGTCCCATGGAGCAGCTGGTAGTTAGTTTCAAACTGCTGACCCTGAGGTTAGTAGCCCAATTCGTAACCACTACGCTACCACATCTCCTAATAGTTAGGAATAACTGCTATGAAGTCTTAGTTCTGTAGAAACTGTTTTGGTGAAAAAAATGAAGGTTGAAAATACCAGACGGCTTCAAAAAGTTTTTAAAAATTCCATTATATTTTTCCAGGAATTTTTTGAAGCCTCTTGTAATGGAGAGGGACCACTATAATTCCTATCTTTCAAGTAGATCACAAAAACCCAATTTCCAGATAAGGAAATAGAGTCTGAGAGTGAAAGTAACTTGATGAAGGTCACCCAATAACAGGAAACATTAGACCCAGGCATGTCTAATCTCAAAGCAAAGGCATTTTGCCATTATATCTGCCAGATGGCAAGAATGTTATGAAATTTCTTAAGGGTTATTAAATCATTAAAGAACTTCTGAATGAAAAATATGGAGCAGAAATAGAGATTGCTCTTGTGAGCCACTAGATTTGGAAGTAGATTAAACAGCTACAACAAAAGATTAAAGATACCCACCATAAAAGAATATTGTGTGGTTATATAAATCACCTTCAAGAAAGCAAATATAAGGACACTATCTCTGAAAACTTTTGTATATTGAAAACCAGAAATTCCAGCTTCACATGAAGAATAAAATAAGTTATCAACAATTCAGTGTGCAATACATTAAATCAGTGCTAAGTACTAAGATGAATAGCAAAAATAAAGTTATGTCAGTAGAAAGAGAAAACATAATTGTTCATTTTAGTTTTTATTCTGCCCAATGATCAATTTTCATCCCTAATGTAAGTGCTATAATCAGAACTGCACCATTGTAAAGCATTGTATATATGGCAAATTTCCACCCGTAGCTAATTTACCCTTCTCCTTTACTGTTGTTGTTGTTAAGTGTTGTCAAGTCAGTTCTGACTGGTAGTGACCCAGCATAGGGTTTCTGAGGAGCAGCTGGTGAATTTGAACTGTCACTTGTGGTTCAAATCAAACTTTCAGTCTTGTGCTAATACTACAGTGCTACACCAGGACAGGTGACAATTTGCCCAATTCTAATATTTGCCTCCTGAGATATACTTTTAGCTATGAGTAGTAATTTGATGCATTTCTGGCCAATGAAATGTCAGGAAACATCTACTGGATGTTCCTTATGTGAAAATTATTGTTTTTATGATTAAAATGGATAGTCACACTGGTATGGGTGTTTTGTCCTTGTAAATATTCATGAAACTCATCTGTCAATTTGTCATACTGTGGTGGTTTGCCTGTTGTGGGAAGCTATGCCATTAGTATTGTAAATACCAGCAGGGTCATTCATGGGGAACAGGTTTCAGCAGAGCTTCCAGACTAAGACACACTAGGAAGAAGGAGAGGCAGAATGTTTCTGAATGTTTAGCCAGTAAAAACCTTATAAACACAAGTGTAACATTGCCAGATATAGTCTAGGAAGATGAAAATATTATGAATTGTACTGGAATATTCTCTGACACAGTGCTGGAAGACTAGCCCCTCAGATTGGAAGACAATCAAAATACAAGTGGGGAAGAGAAGCCTCCTCAAAGTAGAATTGATCATGATGGTACATATAGAGTATAGCCTTGAGGACCTTTATTTGCTGAGAGGGCACAACTCAAAATGGGGAGACACAGCTGCAAACATCCATTAGTAATTGGAACATAGAATCTATGAAGTATGAATCTAAAAAAGTTGGAAGTCAAAAATTAAATGGAATGCATAAAGATGACATTAATGAGCTGAAATGGACAGGTATTGGCAATCAGGCAGCTTACAATCCCAGGAATGACAAATTCAGGATGAATGGCATAGAACTCTTCAACAACAACAAAAAAAACATTTCAAGAACTACCTTGTAATACAACGGTGTCTGTTTGGAGTCCTGGTGTGCCACTGTAAGATAAGCACTAGGCCAGAAGGTTGGTTTGAACTGCATTGTCAGCAGTTCAAAGTCACCAACTGCACCTTAGAAACCTTACACAGGGTTGCTGTGATTTGGAAATAACTCAAAGGTACCGAACCACAATAACAACAACAAGGAAGACCAGATAATACTGTTATTCAAATGGATCCACCAACCACTAAAACCAGTGATGATGAAATTGAATTCTAGCAACTTCTTCTGTCTGAAATTGGTCAAACTTGCAATCAAGATGCATTGATAATTACTGGTGATTGGAACATGAAGGTTGGAAACAAAGAAGTCTCAGTAGTTGGAAAATAGGCCTTTGTGATAGAAACAATGCTAGAGATTGCATGATAGAATTTTGCAAGACTTACTCATTGCAAATCCTTTTAAAACAACATAAAAGGTAACTATACACATGGACCTCATCAAATGGAATATGCAGAAGTCAAGTTGACTACATCTGTGTGAAGAAATAGTGGAAAAGCTCAAGAAAATCAGCCAAATTAAGACCAGGGGCAGACTATGGAACACAATCATTGCTCATATGCAAGTCCAGGGTGAAGCTGAAGAAAATTAAAACAAGTCCATGATAATCAAAATATGGTCTTGAACATATCTCAGCTGAATTTAGAGACCAACTTGAGAACAGATTCAAAGCATTAGAAACAAATGACTGAAAACCAGAAGAGCTGTGGGATAACATCAAGAGCATCATAAAGGAATAAAGCAAAAGTTAATTTAAAAGAAAAGAACAAATGGATGTCAGAAAAGTCTCTGAAACCTGATCTCCAGTAAAAGGATGCTAAAGCAAATGGAAGTGAGGAAGTAAAGGAGCTGAACAGAAAATTTCAAAAGGCATCTCAAGAAGCCAAAGTCAATATGATAATGAAATATGCAAAGACCTGGAGCTGGAAAACTAAAAGGGAAGAACACACTCAGCATTTCTCAAGTTGAAAGAACTGAAGAAAAAATTCAAGCCTTGACTTGAAATATTGAAAGATCCTATAGCCAAAATTTGAATGATGCTGAAAGCATTAAAAGTAAATGGGAGGAATGTATAGAGTTGCTATACCAAAAAGAAATGGTCAATGTTCAACCATTTCAAGAAGTAGTATATGATGAAGAATCAATGATACTGAAGGAAGAAGTCTAAGCTGCATCTGAAGGCATTGGTGAAAAATAAGACTCCAAGATTTGATAGAATAAAAATTGAAATCTTTCAACAAACTGATGCAGCACTGGAAATGTACACTCATCTATGCGAAGAAATTTGGAAGACAGCTATCTGGCCACTGATTGGAAGAAATTCATATGTGATTCCATCCCAACAGATTGAAGAAATCATCAAACAGTCATATTAACTTCACATACAAGCAAAAATTTTTTTGGAGTTAATTAAAAACGTCTTCAACAGTACAACAGCAGGGAGCTTCCAGAAATTCAAGTCAGATTCAGAAGAGGATGTAGAATTCACTATGTCATTGATGATGTCAGATAGATCTTGAGTGAAAGCAGAGAATGCCAGAAAGATTTTTACTTGTGCTTTCTTGACTATACAAAGGCTGCACCGATCATGACAGACTGTGGATAACATTGTGAAGAATGACTATTTCAGAACACTGAATTGTGCTCATGAGGAACCAGTACGTACACTTAGAGGCAGTCATTTGCACAGAACAAGGAGATACTGAATGCTTTAAAATCAGGAAAGATGTATGCCAGTGCTGTATTCTTTCATCATACTTATTCAATCTGTATGCTTAACAAATAATCAGAGAAACTTGATTATATACAGAACATGGCATTAGGATTGGAGTAAGACTCATTAATGAACTTCGATATGCAGATAATGCAATCTTGCTTGCTGAAAGGGAAGAGGACCTGAAAATCTTACTGATGAAGATCAAAGACTACAGTCTTCACTATGGATTGCACCTCGATGTAAAGAAAACAAAAATCATCGCAATTGGACCAATAACTAACAGCATGATAAATGAAGAAAGTATTGAAGTTGGCAAAGACTTCATTTTGCTTGAATCCACAATGAACACTCATGGAAGCAATGGCCAAGAAATCAAATAATTTATTGTATTTGGCAAATCTGCTGCATAAGACTTCTTTTAAAGTGCTCAAAAGCAAAGACATCAGTTTGAAGACTAAGGTGTGCCTTTCCCAAGTCAGGGTATTTTTAATAGCCATCACCACCACCATAGGTATGTGGAAGGTGGGCAATGAATAAGGTAGACCATAGAATAATTGAGGCTTTTTAGTTATGGTGTTGGAGAAGAATTTAAAAAGCACCATAGACTGACAGAAAAACAAACAAATCTGTGTTGGAAGAAGTACAGCCAGAGGGATCCTTAGAAACCAGGATAGTGAGACTTCATCTCTCATACTTCAGAAATGTTATCAGGAGAGACTGTTACTTGGAGAAGACCATCATGTTTGGTAAAATGGAGGGTCAGCAAAAAAGAGAAAGACGACCAATCAGATGGATTCATATAGTGGCAGCAGCAATGGGCTCACGAATAACAATAATTGTGAGGATGCCTGAGAACCAGGCAGTATTTCATTATGTTGTTACATAGGTTTGCTGTGAGTTGGAACTAAATCAATGGCACCTAACAACAACACAATGTTCATGGCAATTATCTTGCAATCATTAGGATGCTAGAACAATAGTAATGATTATTGTTCTTGCTGTTAAGTGCTGTCTAGTCAGTTTTGACTTATAGCAACCCAGTTTAGGGTTTCCTATGAAGGATCTCTGCTAGTGTAGTGGTTACGAATCGGGCTGCTAACCTCAAGGTCGGCAGTTCGAAACCACTAGCTGTTCTATGGGAGAAAGATGCAGCTTTCTGCTCCTGTAAAGATTTACAACTTCAGAAACCCTGTGCAGGGTCGTTATGAGTCGGAACCAATTCCACAGTGCTTAACAACAACAACAATGAGGGACTGGTGAGTTTGAACCTCAGACCTTGTGGTTCAAACCAACCTGGAGGTCATTAGTTTATCCTATGGCACCATATCAGGACTCTATAATAAGGAGCAAAGAAAACATTTTAAATAGAAGAGAATTGTGGAGTGGTTGTGTCATTCTTATTCTCTAATTCTCCAGCCAGGCATACTATCAGGAGGGACAACTAAATCCCTTTTGATTAAAACAAGTTTTATTATATAGAACTGAATGCATTCCTAAGTGATTCACACATTGATACAAGACACCCCCAAAATTGGGTTAAGGATAATTATCAGCTTTGGATCAACCTGGGTAAGATTCCAGGTGATGATTTTCAGTATGTTTTCTTGTTTTATTATCTGTTTTTTACCTATGAAGTGATCAAAGGAATGAAATCTAATTAACCCACAGTGCTATCAGAGAGCTTTCACTATATTTATGTAGTTATTCTTAAGTGCCTTCAAGTTGGTTCCAACTCATTAGTGACCCTGAATAGGGTTTCTGAGGAGCTACTGGTGAGATTTTAACCACTGACCTTGCAGTTCAAGTTAACCTTGCTGTCCAGTGCATTAACCTTCAGTGCCACACCAGGACTAGACAATAAAAATGGCATATTCCACTAAACATAAATAATATAAATCAAAAGGAAATGAACTATCAACAGGTCATGTTGATAGCAAAACAATAAATTCATTGTGACAAACAAATCTGGAGAAAGAATAAGACATTTTCATAGACCATTGTGTAAATATATCAAATGTTGTTGTTGTTATTAAATGCCACTGAGTCAAACCTGGCTCATAGCAACCCTCTTTCTCTTGTGAAATGGCTGGTGGGTTCAAACTGCCAATCTTGTGGTTGGAAGTCTAGTGTTTATTCTACGAGCCACTGTACTCCCCAAATATCACTAATGCTAATGGTGGTTGTATACTGTCAGTAGCAAAAAGTTTCATCTTTCTCCAGCGGAGCAACTGGTAGATTCAAACTGCTGACCTTGAAGTTACCAGTCCAGCTCTTAATCTACTAGGTTACTAGGGCTGCTTGAATATCACAGGTAGAGAATGGTAAATAAACTTTCCACTCTAATTTGCATTTATGAAGCACTTCCTATATAGTTGTTTATTACATTCTCAAGAAATGCTGAGAAACTGAATGGAATCCAAAGAGTGGCAGTGACATACTGATTAAAGGGCTGAAAAGTAAGTCTTACAAGGAAAGGTTAAAAGAAGTGGCATTTAGACTCAAGAAGAGTGACATGATTACTATCTTCAAATATGTTTTTGGATTTACAGTGTGATAGACTAGGCGAAAATTTTTTTTTTGGTAAGCCTTCAGATCTTCAGAGAGGATTCTTGATCATTTATTTAGCATGTACACATGCTTGAATGATTAATCTGGGCCAACACTTGGGCTGTGTAAATACAGCAGTTCCCAGATTATGAACACCTCACTTATGGAAAGATGTTTACACTGTTTGTGATGTAATTTTATCCTCACTTTGAAATGATAGTACCATGTCCTACTGGCAACAAATTCCTAACCACAATCAACTTTGCTTGCTGCAAGTGCAGCATTTAAATAATTAAAAAGACTTCAAGTCTTTTCTTTCACTAAATCCAAACCCAGTTTCACTGCCATTGAATCAATTCTGACTCATGGTAACCCTATATAGGATTTCTAAAATTGTAAATCTTTATGGGAATAACCTCATCTTTCTTCCACAGAGCAGATGGTAGATTTGAACTGCCTGTGGTTAGCAGCCCAACACCTAACCCACAGCATCACCAGGGATCCTTACCTTGCATTAAAGTAAGACTAAATAGAAATCTCCTCTCCATATGCATCTATTCCAGTTGATTTACCAAGTTTTAAAGGCAGAAACTAATCTAGTTTGTAACCTAGGAACTGCCTATAAGTCATTGTTTGTTCCGTTAAGAATATCAGTCTTGATACAGAATTAAGATAGTTGTATTTCACAGGACATTGGTTAAGTTGTGTTGTTCACGAGAATCCCAACTAAAGTTATTTAAATACAATAGAAATTGTTTTTGTTATTATTATTATTATTTATTTATTTATTTTTTTTCACTTAATAGTCCTGTCACTTGGATCTGGAAAGGCAAACCTGATCCTGCAAGTGATACCGACCTCTTTCTTCTGCCTCATCCCTTCAGCTGCCAAGGTGTTGTGCTGGTCTATGTGGTTATAGGTGAGTTGTCACCCACCCATACAGATGGGAAAGCCAAGAAAGGGATGTCAACTATTTAAACTGATAAGGAAGTGGCCATTAAGCTCACGTTCCGTTTTTGTGAATTTAATCATATGATCAGACAGCTGCAGCGTGGAGATGGAAAATGTTACTTTTGTTAGTCAGCTATATTCTCAGTTACAATCATAATTCTATGGAAGAAAGGCAAAAAAGACATTGGAGGCAAATAACAACCTTAGATAGAATAAAATAATAGGAGAAAATTAGATAGTGGTCTCTCCATTCTTAAATGATCTAGAGAGCAGTCAACAATCCTCGTGGATTGTTAAGGGTGAATCAGGCAGTCTCTATAGATCTTATCAAATAAAATAATGTAAAAGTAATAAGATTGTTCATGGCCATTTCTGACTAATTGTTTTTAAAGTGTTTTTGATCTGTGAGGATTTCTATATTTGAAAATATAGCAAATATTTAAAATTTCTTAAGCTTTGTAAATGAAAGCTTTGATAACAGAGTGAAATTGGTCTTCAGTCTTGATTTTCATCAGCTTGCTATTAAGATTCCCTCAAACATGGATGGGTGGCTAGCAGTTTGTGAAAAATCACAGACTTGAAAACCCCATGGAGCAGTTCTGTTTTGCATACATTTGGTCATCATGAGTCAGAATCAACTTGACAACAATGAACAGCAACAGAAAAATATTATGCCTGCTCTTCTTCTTTTTTGTAGACAAAGAGCTTAAATCACCATATTATTGTTGTTAAGTGCTGTCTAGTCAGTTCTGACTCATAGTGACCCTGTTTTGTATATTTGAGGGGCAGCTGGTAGGTTAGAACTGCCAACCTTGTGGTTCTCAGAGCAGTGCTGATCTTAGAGTGCCACACTTAACATCTAATAAAAGCTCAAGAATATTTTATTGTAGATATGTTACAGTGGATATTTTTTATCTACATATTTTTTATAATTGTATAATTTGTATTAAACAAAGTTGTTCAAACAGAACCAGGGAACACTGAATGGTTTAAAATTAGGAAAAATATGTGCCAGTGTTATATTTTTTCCACCATACTAATTAAATCTATATGCTGAGGAAATATATCAAGAAACTGGATTATGTGAAGAAAAGTATGGCATCAGGATTGGAGGAAGACTCATTAACAACCTGAGACACTCAGATGATACAACTTTGCTTGCTGAAAGTGAAGCGTACTTAAAATACTTACTGATTAAGATCAAAGACCAAAACCTTTGGTAGGGGTTATACCTCAGTGTAAAGAAAACAAAAATCATCACCATTTGACCAATAACCAATATTCATATAAATAGAGAAAAGATTGAAATTGTCAAGGAGTTCATTTTGCTTGAATGAATTATGAACACTCAGGGAAGCAGCAGTCAAGGAATCAAATGACATGTTACATTAGGCAAATTTGCTGCCCAAGACCTCTTTAATTTGTTGAAGAGCAAAGATGTCACTTTAAGGACTAAGGTGCACCTGACTCAAGCCATGGTATTTTCGATAACCTCATATGCAAGTGAAAGCTGAACAGTGAATAAGCAATACTATAGAATAATTGATTTTTTTGAGTTATGGTGTTGGAGGAGAATATTGAAAGTGCCAAAAGAACAAACCAATCTGTGTTGGAAGAAGTACAGTCAGAGTGCTCCTTGGAAGCCAGAATGACAAAACTTCATCTGTCATACTTCAGACATATTATCAGATGGGACCAGCCACTAGAGAAGGATATCATGTTTGGTAAAGTGGAGGGTTGAAGAAAAAGAGGAAGACGCATAGCAAGATGGATTGGCACAATGGTGGAAACAATGGATTCAGGTGTAACAATGATTGTGAGGCTGGCCCAGGACCAGGCAGTGCTTTGCTCTATTGTGTACAGGGTTACTACAAGTCAGTAACAACAACAACAATAACAAGATATTCTTATCTGATAATAGCATTATCATATTGTGTGTTGGCAAGGCCTTACATTTAGTAATGTTGTCAGACTCAGAATGAATTTAGTTCAAGTTTTAAGTTCAAATTCCATAAGCATTGTAACAAACAATTTATAGTAAATGGCAAAGCGATTAAAATAATCAAGCTGAAATTCAGACTCTCAGAAGTTCTTCTAATGAGACTGTTTAAAATTTAATCATGAGTGGATATAATTTCAAATAGAATAAATCACATTCTGCATCAAATATAAGTATCAAATTGTTTGCAGATTGAGGACTCCTGGTGGGGCCCTATAGGATCAGCATTGGACTTCGAACAACAATGTCCACTGCTCTTTGGAAACTATCAAAAGTTGCTATGAGTCAGAACTGACTCAACCGTGCTTACCACTAACAAAACACAGGTGGAATTAAAACTGAATCTTTCAAGAAAGTGAGGTGGCACAGGAGGCACTCACTCATCTATGTCAAGAAATTTGGAAGACAACTATCTCACTGACTGATTGGATGAGATCCATATTTGTGCCCATTCCAAAGAGAGGTGACCCATGGGAATGCGGAAATCATCGGACAATATTCCATGAGAGTAAAAAGTTTTGCTAAAGGAAATACAGAAATGGCTGCAAGCATACATTGACAGAGAACTTCCAGAGGTTCAAGCCGGATTCAGAAGAGGTCATGGAATGAGGGATATCATTACTGATAGCTGACGGATCTTGGCTGAAAGCAGAGAATATCATAAAGATGTTTGCTTTATTGACTACGCAAAGGCTTTTGATTGTGTGGATCACAACAAGCTATGGACACCATTGCAAATTATGAGTATTCCAGAACACTTAATTGTGATCATGAAGAATGTGTACTTGGACCAAGAGGCAGTTGTTCGAATAGAACATGGGAACACTGAATGGTTTAAAATTAAGAAAGGTGTGTGACAAGGTTGTATTCTTTCACCATACTTATTCAACCTATATGCTGAGCAAATAAGCCAAGCTGGGTTATATGAAGAGAAACATGGCATCAGGATTGGAGAAAGACTCATTAACAACCTACGATATGCAGATGATACAACCTTGCTTGTTGAAAGTGAAAAGGACTTTAAACATTTACTGATGAAGATCAAAGAGCACAGCCTTCGGTATGGATTACAACTCAATGTAAAGAAAACAAAAATCCTCACCACTGGGCCAATAAACAACATTCTTATCAATGGAGAAAAGATTGAAGTTGTCCAGGACTTCGTTCTTCTTGGATCAACTATCAATACTCATGGAAGCAGCAGTCAAGAAATCAAATGACGTATTGCATTAGGCAAATCTGCTACACAAGACCTTTTTAAAGTGTTGAAGAGCAAAGATGTCCTCTTGAGGACTAAGGTGTCACTGGCCCAAGCCATGGTATTTTCAATAACATCATATGCATATGAAAGCTGGACAGTGAATAAGGAAGACCATGGAAGACTTGATGCTTTGGGGTTATGGTGTTGGAGGAGAATATTGAAAGTGGCATGGGCTGCCCAAAGAACAAGCAGATCCATTTTGGAAGATGTGCACACAGAGTGCTCCTTGGAGGCCAGGATGGCCAAACTTCGTCTCTCATACTTTTGACATATTGTTAGGAGGGACCAGTTGCTGGAGAAGTATATCATGTTTGGTAAGGTGGAGGGTCAGAGAAAAAGAGGAAGACCCCCAATGAGATGGATTGGCCAAGTGGCAGCTTCAATGGATTCAAGCGTGGCAACAGTAGTGAGGTTGGCCCAGGATCGGGCAGTGTTTCATTCTGCTGTGCATAAGGTCGCTATGGGTCGGTACCAACTCGATGGCACCTAACAACAACAACAACAAAGGTTGGAAGTCACTCAAAATAAAATTGGGGAAGAGCTACCTCCTCAAAGAAGAGTTGACCATAATGATGTGAATGAACATTTTTGGGACCTTCATGCACTGATTGGGCACAACTCAAAATGAGGAGAAACAGCTGTAAGCATCTATTAACAATTGGAATGTGGAATGTATGAAGTATGAATCTAGGAATACTGAAGTTGTCTAACATGAAATGGAATGCATAAAGATCAATATCCTTGGCCTTAGTAAGTTGAAATGGATTGGTATCAGTCATATTGAATCAGAAAATAATTTGGTTTGATATGCAAGGAATATTAAATTTAAGATATTCATTTTCAAAAAGAACATTTCAAAATCTATCTTGAAGTATAATGCTGTCTGTGATGGGATTATATCCATACAACTATAAGAAGTTCTGGTGTGGTGCTGCAGGATAATGTGCTGAACCATAAAGGTCAGTTTGAACTGCAAAGTCAGCAGATCAAGCAAACCAGGGCCTCCTCAGAAACCCTATACAGGATCACTATGGGTCAGCTTGATGACACTTATCAACAAAAGGAGACCAATTAATACCAGTATTATTCAAATTTGTGCACCAACCACTAAAGACAGTGATGATCAAATTGAAGATTTCTACTGACTTCTTTGGAGTCCTGTTGTTGCCATGTTGTAGAGTTGCTCCCAACTCATAGCAACCCTATATAGGGTTTCCAAGGAACAGCTGAGGAGTATGTTCCAACAACCTTGCTGTTCAAACCGATGTTGCAGTCTTGTGCTTTTGTAGCCAAGTCTTATTTTCTCTAAAACCATAGCACAAATGCATCAATTCTTCTATGGTCTTCCTTATTCATTCTCCAACTTTTACATATGTATGAGGCTATTGAAAATACCATGACTTAGGTTAGGCACTCCTTAGTCCTCAAACTGACAGCTTTGCCCTACACACT
This sequence comes from Chrysochloris asiatica, assembly GCF_000296735.1. Lineage (NCBI taxonomy): Eukaryota > Metazoa > Chordata > Mammalia > Afrosoricida > Chrysochloridae > Chrysochloris > Chrysochloris asiatica. The sequence goes on from NW_006409078.1 coordinate 451,426, forward strand.
GTAAAGAGGTCTTTTTCAATAGGCCTAACGCAATATATCCTTTGATTTCTTGACTGCTGTTTCCGTGAATATTGATTGTGGATACAAGCAAAATGAATTCTTTACAACTTCTGTCTTTCTTAACAACTGCCTTTTGGACTGTGTACAAGTTCGTTATAGATCTACACAGTCGAAAGCCTTTGCAAAGGCAATAAACTGCAAGTAAACATCTTTCTGGTATTATCTGCTTTCAGCCAAAATCTGTTTGACATCAGAAATGATATTCCTAACTATACATCCTCTTCTGAAGCTAGCTTTAATTTATGGAGTTCTCTGTCGACGTACTGATGCAACCGTTTTTTTAATTGTTTGGCAAAATCTTTCTTGCATGTGATATTGATATTGTAGGGTGATTCCCACATTCCATTGGGTCACCTCTCTTCTGGATGCGCACAACTATAGATGTCTTCCAATCGGTCAGATCTTCCCTAGGCAAAGGCTTTTGACTGTGGCTCACTACAGGCTATGGATTGTTGTTGTTGTTGTTGTTAAGTGCCGTCGAGTCGGTTCCGACCCATAGCGACCCTGTACAGGGTTTCCGAAGGTGTAAATCCTTACGGGAGTAGAAAGCCTCATCTTTCTTCCGCGGAGCAGCTGGTAGTTTCAAACCGCTGACCTTAGGGTTCGCAGCCCGATTCGTAACCACTACGCTACTAGAGCTCCTTACAGGCTATGGATAACATTGTGAAAACTGGTATTCCAGAACCCTTAATTGTGCACATGAGGAACTTTTACATAGACTAAGAGGTAATCATCGGAAGAGAACAAGGGGGCACTGAATGGTTTAAAATCAGAGAAGGTGTATGTCAGGATTATATTATTTCACTATACTTATTCAATAATGTATGCTGAGCAAATAATCCAAGAAGCTAGATTATATAAAGAAGATTGTTACATCATGATTGGAGGAAGATTTATTAACAACCCTAGTACCTTTCTTTCCACCTCCTCCATCTCCCCACAAAAGGTAGTAAGATATAGTTCAGAACTGGAAAATGGTAAAAATTAATTAGAAATTTAAGTGAAAAAAAATTGACTTAAAACTCTCAACCCAGGGATGACATAACCATCCTCTACTTTTACTGCTAAATTTATAACTGAAATCTTATTTTCAAAGGACAAACATCATAAGTAGTATTTGAGACTCAGAAAAGCGGTAAAATAGAAATGATGGTACTATTGTTGTTTGTGCTGTTGAGTCAGTTTTGGCACATA
>NW_006409078.1:453574-454837 GCF_000296735.1 Chrysochloris asiatica
TATATATTATATATTATGGATGAAGTCCTGGTGTGGCACTGTGGATTAATGTGCCAGACTGCAAAGCCATTTGAACTGCAGTTCAAGCTCACCGGGTGCTCCTTGGAAATCCTCTACAGGGTCGCTATGGGTCAGAATCAACTTGACAGCACATAACAACAACAACAACAACATAGTGTGGATGGAACTTGAAAACTTTATGCTGAGTGAAGTAAGTTATCACAAAAGGACAAATATTGTGTGATATCACTTGTATAAAAAGATAAAATAAAGCAAATGTGTAGATACCAACCAAAGTGTATTAGTGGTTACCGTGGACTTTTACCATTGCCTATGGAGTTCTAAGTTTCAGTAATAGTGACTAAGGGTATTGTGCAGCGTCAATTATGTGTTGTTAGTAAGTTGTACACCTGTAAAAGTAGAATTGGCAAACACTGTGTGATAGATATGCTTACAACAATGACCAAAGAAAAGTGGTTGCTGAGGCTGTATAACCAAATACTTCATGCGATGTAGTTTCTTGGATGGAAATATAAGGTCATGGACATCACAGTTAATTGGCCTAATAACATGTTTGTGATGTTTTATCTCTGAGTCTTCTGTGTAGTTTCTATGGTCTTAAAAGACTGCAAACATCCAACCAAGGTACAATAATTGATTTCTATTAATCTAGAGCAAAAGAGGAAGATGGAGAGGAAGGAGTTGTTGTTGTTAAGTACTGTGGAGTCAGTTCCGACTCATAATGACCCTGCGCAGGGTTTCCGAGGCTGTAAATCTTCATGGGAGCAGAAAGTCTCATAAAATTAAATGTTTTACTAACTATCTCATGAACAACTGCCTCCTTTGTCACGACACCAGAAAACTAGATGATATCTGGCTACCATTGCTATTTACTGAACATTTTGATCAAAGATTCTACAGAAGAATCTTGACTAAGACTAAGGCGCACCTTAGCTGACATCTTTGCTCTTCAACACTTTCAATAGATCTTGTGTAGCAGATTTGCCTAACACAATATGTTGTTTGATTTTTAACTGCTGCTTCCATGAGTGTTGATAATTGATCCAAAAAGAATGAAGTCCTTGGCAACTTCTATCTTTTCTCTGTTGATAAGAATGTTGTTTATTGGTCCAATGGTGACGATTTTTGTTTTCTTTACATTGAGATGTAATCGATACCGGAGGCTGTGCTCTTTGCTCTTCATCAGTAAATGTTTTAAGTCTGTTTCACTTTCTGCAAGCAAGGTTGTATCATCTGCATATC
>NW_006409078.1:456620-470027 GCF_000296735.1 Chrysochloris asiatica
CTCACTGCATTTAGTGGTTGGTGTGTAAATTTGAATAATAGTGGTATTAATTGGGCTTCCCTGTAGGCTTACGGATATTATCCTATCACAGACACCATTGTACCTCATGACTTATCTGGATATGTTCTTTTTGATGATGAATGCAACACCATTCTTCTTCAATTTGTCATTTCCAGCATAGTAAACCATGGGGTTGTCAGATTTAAAATGGCCAATACTAGTCCATTTCAGCTCATTAATGCCTAAGATATTGATGTTTATTCGTTCCATTTCATTTTTGACAACTTCCAATTTCCCAGATTCATACTTCTTACATTCCATGTTCCGATTTTCAATAGCTGTTTACACCTGTTTCCCTTCATTTTGAGTTGTGCCCCATCAGCAAATGAAGGTCCTGTGGGCTCTCCTCCCTTTAGCTTTACTCCATTCACATAATCACAGTCAACTGTACTTTGAGTAGGCAGTTCTTCCCATTCACATTTTGAGTGCCTTCCAACCTGAGGGGCTCATTTTCCAGCACTACATCTGACAGTATTTCTGTGATATCCATAAGTTTTTCAGTGACTAAATATTCAGAAGTAGTTCATCACTCTTTCTTCCTAGTCTGTCTTTGCCTGGAAGCTCATATGTAACCCGTCCACCATGGGTGACCCTGATGATATTTAAAACATCGGTAGCATAGCTTTCAGAATTACAGCAACTCACAAGCCACCACAGTATGACAAACTGTCAGACTGGTGGTGGTTACCATGTATATATGCATATAAATTGGCAGAATAAATTCTCAGAAGTTGAAGGACCCTGCTCCTGATCAATAAAGTGGCATTGCAGCTGCCCCAAGTGGTGCCTAATAAAGTCCTGCTTAAGCTTGCAGTCTCCTGAAAGCTTAAGTCTTTATTACACCAAGAGATCCTCATCCCTGATAGTTTAAGGCTGCAGGAAAATCTCCATAACCCCGCCCATTGGAAGCTCTCCAGTACTGTATCAAGACAGGGCAGTCTTACATATGCCAGTCTGTAATGGATGGGCAGGCTCTTGGTCTCTCTTAACTTTGAGTTCCCCCTCCCAGGTTTACTCTCATAAACTTACCTGTTGTTGAAGCCACATTTCATTCTTTGTCTCTCTCTTTCTTATTTCTTACAGAAGTATAGACTGATGAGTTGAATGGTAAATGTATTTTCATTTTAATAGTTGTTGTTAAGTTGTCTCCTCAGGAATTGTACAATTTTAGTGTGGCACTGTAAGATAAGCACTGGATCGCAAGGTCATTTGCTCCTTGGAAACCCTATATAGTGTCACTATGAGTCAGAAATGACTCGACGGCACTTAACAACAACAGCAACAACAGTGTATTGGGAATGCTGGTGACTCTCTAGGATAAGCACTGGAGTAATAACAACAAGGTTAGTGGTTCAAATCCACCAGTCAATCTTTAAGAGAAAGATGAGGTTTTCTGCTTCTGTAAAGATTTACAGCCTCGGAAAGTCTGTGTAGGGTCGTTTTGAGTTGGAGCCAACTCCATGGCACACAGCCACCACCACCAAAGATTTACAGGCTTGGAAACCCTATACAAGGTGCTTTTAAAAAAAAAAGTCCAGTCAAAACAGTTAAATTCAAAGCAGAAAAGTTAGCTCAGAAGGTTATGATAACTATCTTTTGGGGATTTCAAAGAGGTAATTTATGTTCTTGTAGGACATAGGATGATCATAGGGCTTTATTATGAAGATATTTTAGGAAAATTGAAAACTGCATTGTTGAGGAAAGCCAGGAAATTGCACCCAGGGTAGCAAGGGATGTCCTCCAAGACTTTTGTTGGGAACCCATGCCCCACTCAACCTACAACTGTGATATTTCCCATTCAGACTTCTTTTTGTTCCTCAAATTCAAAGAACATTTAAAAGGAACACAATTTGAGTCACTCGAGGATACCAAAACTGTTGTTTGGACAAGGCATAAATCGAACAGCATGGAACACTTCAGGGGAAAGTTAGAGAGATGGAAACACTTTCTGAAGTGTATAGCCCTAGATGTAGAATATGTCAAGAAGCAATAGCTTCACATTTTTATTTAATATTTATGTGATTTTGTAATACTTTTTGCCTTACTCCTATATACAAGTGTGTTGAATTTATAAGCCTTATATTAACTTTGGAGTCCTGGTGTGGCGTTGTGGTCTAATGCATCAGACTGCAAAGTTGTTTGAACTACAAAGTAGGTGGTTCAAGCTCACCAGCTGCTTCTTGGAAACACTATACAGTGTTGCTATGGGTCAAGATCAACTCGACGGCACTTAACAACAACAACAATATTAATTTTATAATTTTTGGTAATAATTTGGAAGGCCTTTCCTATTGCAAGACTATAAAGAAATATAAATATTTTGTTATATGAAGGGGTTTCAAAAAGTTGGTGGGAAAATGGAATTTTTTCTTCTCGATTTTGTTTATTTCCTGTTCTTTTTCTCTAACAAATTGTATTTTCCTTCTGACTCAATTTGGTTTCTCAACAAACAAGGAGTTAATTTACTATGTAGAATATATTCATAATAAAATTCATTTGAGTCCATAGATTTATGACTTTAAATTTATTCTTAATGTTGAAAACAGAACAAAAACTGAACTATGTTATAAAAATTAAATAAATTATATCAATTTTAGATAACTTAGAGGAAAGTAAGCTATCTTTGTAGTAGATTGTGTGCAATTTTCAATGTAGTCATTTTCTGTGACAGTCATGGTTGTCTATTTTCAGACAAGAAAGGCCTAGGAAACTTTTGGTGTGGCACTGTAGTATCAGCACTGGACAGCTAACCTCAAGGTCAGTGGTTCAAACAAACCAGCTGCCCCTTGGAAACCCTATTCTGGGTCACTATAAGTTAGAACCAACTCTACAGCACTCATCAACAAGAACAGGCATATTCCTGGGAATTCTTCATGGTGCTGTTAAGTGCTCAGCTACTAACTTAAGAGTTGCCTATTAAAACCCCTCCAGAAGAAGGGCTTCTTCTGTGCTTCACTTCTGAAAGATCACAGCCATAGAAAAGCCTGTGGAGTGCAGTTCTACTCTAGAACTCATGGGGTTGCCTGGAGTCTTAATCAACTCAGTGACTAGATATATCTCTAGATAGGCACTGAGGAGAGTGGTTAAGAGTGTGGCCTTGCTACCAGGCAAATGTTACCTTTGTTATGTAAAGGAAGTCATTTACCTTCAATTCTCTGTTTCCTCATAGGTTATTGTTGTTGTTGTTGTTAGGTGCCATCAAGTCGGTACTGACTCATAGCAACCCTATTCACAACAGAACCAAACACTGTGTGCTCCTGGCCCACCCTCACTATTGTTACCACACTTGAATGCATTGATGCTGCTACTTTACAAATCCATCTCACTGGAGGTCTTCCTTTTATTCTCTGACCCTCCACCTTACCAAACATGATGTTCTTTCCAGTGACTGGTCCCTTCTAATAATATGGCGGAATTATGAGAGACAAAGTTTGGCCATCCTGGCCTCCAAGGGGTACTCTGGCTGCACTTTTTCCTAACGGATCTGTTAGTTCTTTTGTCAGCCCATGGCACTTTCAATATTCTCCTCCAACACCATAACTCAAAAGCATCAATTCTTCTATGGCCTTCCTTATTCACTGTCCAGCTTTCACATGCATATGAGGTTATTGAAAATACCATGGCTTGAGTCAGCTAACATCTTTGCTTTTCAACACTTTAAAAAGGTCTTGTGCAGCAGATTTGCCTAATGCAATACTTCATTTGATTTCTTGACTGCTGCTTCCATGAGTGTTGATAGTTGATCCAAGAAGAATGAAATCCTTGGCAACTTCAATCTTTTCTCCGTTGATAAGAATGTTGTCTATTGGTCCAGTGGTGAGGATTTTTGTTTTCTTTACATTGAGATGCTGTGCTCTTTGGTCTTCATCAGCAAATGTTTTAAGTTTTCTTCACTTTCAGCAGGCAAGATTGTATCATCTGCGTATCGCAGGTTGTTAATAAGTCTTCCTCCAATCCTAATGTCACATTTTTCTTTATAGGTAGATTGTGGAATTAATGACTTTCTCATTGGGTTAAGAGGATTTGTTGTTGTTGTTGTTGAGTGCCATTGTATCAGTTCCAACCCTTAGCAACTCTGTATAGGGTTTCCAAGGAGCAGCTGGTGACCTTGAAATGCCTACCTTGCAGTTCAAAGGACTTTTCAGTCCGGCGCATTAACCCACAGTGCCATGCCAAGACAAAGCGCTAAATGCAGTACCTGCCATATACTCACTGTCCTCAGTCTAATTCTGACTCATAGCAATCCTGTATAGACATTAAATCTCTATGGGAGCAGAAAGCCTCATCTTTCTCTAGCTGAGTGGCTGGTGGGCTTGAACTTTGTGAAAACTTAAAAAAAGAAAAGCTATTATTAGTTATCTAAGTTAAATTTTACTTTTAGATGAATCCACAATTGAAAAATTAAATATCAATAAAATATATAAATTTCCTTCACCCAAACTAAAACCAATATTGAACCCTATAACAACATGAACCTTCAAATGTGTTGTCTGCAAATGGCAACTTCTGTCTATAAAAATTATGTCTCATTTATAAATGTTGTTCATTCGTATTTGGAGAATAACTTTGTAAGTACCTAACCTGGTGTGGTGCTGTGGGTTAATGCACTGGACTGCAACGGCACTTTGAACTATAAGGTCGGTGGTTCAAGCTCTCCAGTCGCTCTTAGGAAACCCAATACAGGGTCGCTATGAGTCGGAACTGATTTGACAGCACTTAAGGAGTCCAGGTGTGGCTCTGTGGGTTAATGCACTGGACTGCAAACTCACTTTAAACTGCAAGGTTAGTGGTTCAAATTTACCAGCTGCTCTTTGGAAACCCTATACAGGGTCTCTATGGGATGGAATTGACTGGAGAGCAAACAATAATTCTTCAGCTTCAAAGACAGTAACTTGCTTAGCTCTAGCATATTTTTAGAGTCTGGTGGTGGTGGTTGTGGTTGTGGTGGTGGTGGTGGTTGTGTGCTGCTGAGCGACCTGTTATCAGGTTGCCAAGGCAATAAATCTTTACAGGAACTGAAAGCCTTATTTTTCACCCGCAGAGCAGCTGGTGGATTTGAACAGCTGACCTTGTGGTTAGCAGCCCAACTCATAACACACTATGCTGCCAATGTACCAGAGGAGCCTAGAGTTAAATATATAAAACTAGGTGGTACATTTTGAAAAAGTCCTTGATGAGGCTGTACCATACATTTTAAGTGCACATGGAGCATTTTGGAGACAGCTCAAAATGCATGTTCGGTGTGTCACATTTTTAGACATGTTCCCAAGGTTTCATTATTTTGTCTCTTCATTTTTATACTTCAGCTGCTTGAAATGGCTTACTGCTTCAAAATCTCATGATATCTCAGTATTGTACTTTTAGATTATAAATGCCATTGTCATTTGATGAGCGCATTTGTAAAAACTGTGCAAATCAGCAAGTTGATTTTTTTTTAAAGTGCATTTTGGCTGCATTATCTCTACTTAATGAATAGTTTCAAAACAAAAGGCATGAGTGATAATCGTTATCCTACTTTTATTCTTGCTACCTTGGCAAAACTACAGAAGACAATTAAAAGCAATCAATTGTTCTAAGTTATGAATAGTAATGAATTTTGCTACTCTGGCTTCTAAAACTTGGCTTTGTTCACTTGCTATTGAAGAGCTACAAGAAATATAAATAGAATAGTAACAAAGTAAAAATACATTCATAAATGCACAGGGAGATAACACCTTATCCTGACAGTGACTGATCAGTTTCTGTGATAGAGCATTTACTGCTATGTTGGTCAGGAAATGTTGAATAGCAATAAAGTAATATTACTAAATATTACTTTACAATTACCAAGAATTGCATAAATTATTACTATTTGTTCTAAAGACAGACTACAGCATTCAGTTCTAACACTCTTTTTTGTTTTTTTAAAATGTTTTATTGTGAATTATGTGATAGTTTACCTGGGAGAACATTAGTTTTACATTCATCCTATCGTATATAGTTTCATTGCCATGGTTACAATCTCCTCTACACATCATCAACCAACCAAAGGGTACGTCCTACAAGCCTGCCCCCCCCACCAACCTCCCCCCGCCCTGGGTCATCAGCACACAGGCCCTCTCCCTCTCTGGGTCAAGAGTCCCCAGCTTCTCCATCTCTCCATGTCATCTCTGCCTCCATCTCAGGGATCAATGTTTTCTGGGTAGGGTCCTGCTCTCTGCTCTTCTGCCTTCATGGTCCCAGGGACCTCTGCTTCTAGACTGCAAAGTTAATCACTCCCCTCCTTGTCACAAAATGTCTACCTTTACATTTCCAAACCTCACAATCAATCCTGATAACACTTATTCACTATTGTATCACAAGAGACCTATCCACATCTCCTTTCATCATTCCCGCCTACACAGATTGGATACTACTCAGTGGAGATTCTACTTTCCTCCAGGCCCTCTGGATCTAGGTTCCCTCTTGAAATCTTGTAATCCAGTCACTTCTTGCCTTTGTAGTACCCCTTCCTCCCCCCCATTTTGGGTAGCTAATGTCCAAGTTGCCCATCTCTGTCTACTCTGTGTATGGAGGGGGTAGAAATGATCCTTGCTGTAAAAATGTGTTCCCTCTTTTGAGCTACTGCATCCATAGGTGTAGGTCAAGTTCATCAATTGTATCCGATTACTCTTTTTTCCTCTTCTTTCTTCTTCTAGTTGAGCTCTGATCATCTAGTCATTGAGGCCAGGTCAAGTGGGCATTATCTGCAAGTGTGGGTATTCTTATGCATATGCCTTCTTTTCTTATCAGCTGGACCCTTCACTCTCCCCTCCAATCCTCCATGGCTATACTACTGACTCTGGGCCCAAGAGTCCCCAGGTCTTGTCACACTGCTGGCTAACCAGGTCTCCACCAGAGTTCACAGGAGTCTGTTGAATGCTGTAGGGCTTAGCTCGCAGCTTCATCAGCTCTAGCACTCTTGAAGTGCTAAACTGCTATGAGTTTCAGTTTTGTTATCTGTAAAATGTGGATAATTGTATTTCTTTTTTTTTATTAAATGTTTTTATTTTGGATTGAGTGAAAGTTTACAGGGCACATCATCAGCTTCACATTCAACCATTCATATAGCTTGTTTCATTACATTGATTATTATCCCCTCCATATATCATCAGTTTACAGTGTTTCTCTCTATCCTCTTTAGCTTTTTTTTTTGGATGGGGGGGCGGGACTTGCCTTTTTGGAATTTACAGTCTCGGCTTTTAGGGAAGGTTTTTACATTTGTCTGTGGATATCCAGGGCTCATGTATGAGATTACTAACAAGCATTACTGAATAATCAGATGAGGGACACTTTGCTATGTCTACTAGGGGCTAGAGTCTGATCCTCAGAGCCTATGGCTTGGACGGTCATGGATAATTGTATTTCATAAGATAATTTTGAGGTTAACAGGACAATATGCATAGAAAGCTATTATCAATGTCTAGTCTACAGTAAGCACACAATTCTAGCCAATTACTATGAAGACAGAAAAAAATGTAGGGTAAGTGCTCCATGGCATGGTTGCTTTGAATGATAAAGTTGATGGTTCAAACTCACCAACCTCTTCATAAATCCTATACAGGGTCACTATGGGTCAGAATTGACTCAATGACACTTAACAATAAAAAACAATAATCCTACTTTATATCTCTTTATTTAAGTGTCCTATTAGTTTATTTGGTTATGAATCAGGCTGCTAATCTCGGGGTCACAAGTTCTTTATGTATATTGCCTGATTGACCCTGCCCACTAAGATAAAAATTCCAGCTATAATTTTTTTTCAAAAACTACTTAATTTTATTATTACCATTTTCATTCCATCAAATCAAATACATTCTCTTCCAGGAACTTTTTCTATTCTAACTGCTTTAAATTTATCAGGTGATTGTGAGACTAAACCACGTCAAAACCAATTGAACACAGTAGTTTGTAAAATAAATGCCAAAAAGAAGCACTAGGCAGAAAAAATAAAATGACTGCTATGGATTTAATTGTGTTTCCCCCCAAATCTGTGTCAACTTGGCTGGGCCCTGATTCTCAGTACTATATAATTATCCTCCACTTTGTCATCTGATGTAATTATTCTATGTGTTGTAAATCCTTATCTCTAGGATGTTAATGAGGGAGAGTTAGAGGCAATTATGTTAGTAAGGCAAAATGTAATCTACAGAATTCAGGTGATTCTTGACTTAATCTCTTTTAGGACATAAAAGAGATTAAAGAAGTGAGCAGAGAAGAAGGACCTGATTATCCCCAAGAAAGGAGAGTTGGGAGCAGAACATATCATTTTAATTCACAGTCTTTGTGTTGAGAACTTCTTAGACCAGGGGAAGCTTATTGACAAGACACATGTAGAAGTCCAAAGGACACCAAGCCCACAGATATTGAAAGGAATCCGTCTCCCAGACTCAATAGAGAAAGCCTTTCCCTACAGTTGACACCCTAAATTCTGACTTCTAGCCTAAAGTGGGACAGAATTGTGTTAAGGCCATCTACTTGCAGTGTTTCTATTTTAGCAATGCTTGGTAACTAAGACAGCAGTTGATACCAGAAATGTAGGGTGCTGCTCTAACAGATACCTAAATTGTGAAGGAGTTTTTAGATTAGGTGATGGGTAGAGGCTAATAATATAAGTCTAGAGCTCTGGTAGTGTAGTGGTTACGAGTCGGGCTGCCAACTTCAATGTCAGCAGTTCAAAACTACCAGCAGCTCTGTGGAGAGAAAGATGAGGCATTCTGCTCCCGTAACGATTTATAGCATCGTAAACCCTGTGTACTTAGTCGGAACCAACTCCATGGTACTTAACAATAACAATGACAACATTACTTTGAAGAAACTGTTGAAGTAATTGTTGATGTCAAAGACAATCCTGGTAAGGGCTCAGAAGGAAGTGAGTCAAGCTAACAGAGAAAATATTCTATCATTGTAGACAGTACGTGTATAGTGCCAGCAAAAGAATGTTGCTAGAAATATGGATGTTACATATACTTCTGGTGAGGCTTTAAAAGAAACTGTTGAGTATGTAATTGGACAGTGGAGGGAGGGCAATACTTTTTATGCAATAGCAAAGAACATGCTTGAATTATGTTTAAATGTCTGGTGGCATGCAGCTTTTGTAAATGATAAAGTATCTGTCTGATGAGACTCCTAAGCAAGATTTTAAAGGGACTGCATAGTTTCTCCATGCTATTTATAGTGCAGTGCAAGAAGAAAGAGGATAAAATAAATATTATGACACACATGAATATCTCCAAGGAATCAGGAGGCTGAAGAGACAAGGACCGTTTCCAGACCAACAGAGAGAACAAACCTCCTAGAGCTGTCACCAGGAATTTGGACTTCTAAGCTCCTGAACTCTGGGAAATAAAATTTGTTTGTTAAAGCCACCCATCTGTAATAGCAGCTCTAGGTAACAAAGACAATGACGTTATACCATCCTTCTTCCAAATGCTTGTAAAGAGAGAGTAATGGTGCCCTGGAGTGCAGCTTTGCTTACATGCACAAATGCTTTATTTAAAAGTTCATAAGTATAGGAGCTTCTGCATTGACATCCTTCCAACTAAAATGATTTTCTAGGAACACGTTTAAAGCTACCTGATTATTTTGGGAAGTCTCATGCTGCAAAAACAAGAGAGTTTATATTAAGAACTTTCAGCAAATGCTAACTACTCTTAAAATAACAGATGAGGAAAATCTGTGGATGGTGATAATTGAGAAATACATTCGCTAAATAATGTGCCTGCTGAAATTGCATTTTGTTCATCACCAAAATAATCTAGAATGACAGAGAGTGTTAGAGATCCCCCAATATCTACTCTACATTTCTTGAATAGTAATAATCTGTTTAGGTGGGTCTGAGAAGAAACAAAATAAATGAAAGCTTAATGCATTTAAACCCCAAATAATATCCCCCATTGTTGAGTCAATTTCCACTCCTGGTGACCCTATTAGACAGAGTGGAAATGCCCTCATAAGATTTTCAGGACTGTACATTTTTACTAAACTAAACCTATCAGGTCACTATGAGGAAGAATCAACTTGATGAAAATGGATTTTTTGGTTTCTGTTTAAATCTTTATGGAAACAGATAGCAACATTTTCTACCACAGAGTGGCTAGTGGGTTCAAACTGCATACCTTTGGGATAGCAGCTTAGCATGTTAGCCGATATATCACCAAGTCTCCCATGTTCAAAATAATTCATGGAAGATTTCCATTTTCTTTCATTCCAATGTTTTGCAAACTTTTTGAAGATCCCTTGCACATGTAGAGAAAAGAATACAGAATCATTAGAATGGGGATTGATGAATATATTACTTTAAATACTAGTTCATATTGGTAGTGGAGAACAAAGATAATAATGTCTTTATTAATAAAGGGCTTTATTTTTCTTTCATGTAAAAGTCTGAGAAGTTGGTCTAGACTACTGTAGCAATCCACATAATTATTAAATATGCAGGCTTCTTCTATTTTTTACCCTTTCATCTTTAACAAACAACTTCCATCTCAATAGTGCAATATTACTGTGCCTGTCAGAAGAAAGGAATATAAAAATGGAAAATACAGAGCACATTTCTTTCTTTTATGACTATTTCTTAGAAGTTTTACATGACTTCTCCATTCACAGCACTGTCCAGAATTTGCCTCAAGGTCATACGAAACTGTAATAGAAGTTGGGAAATGCCTTCAATTAGAGAGTTTTGTGTCAAATGAATATTATATAACTATGCAAGATCAACAGAATTAATTTGAAAGGACGCATATTAGTTTTTGCTATAAGATATTCCAATATTTAGTCATTCACTTCTCCTCCTATCTTAAATGTGATTCCCTTCTCCTCAAAGAGAAAATCACTTTCTGCACCCATCTCCCCAAAAGAGCATTTCTGGGGGAGGTATACAGTCTTCCTCTTTAGATCTCAAACCACAGTTTAAATAACTTTATCAATGGAGCACCTCAGAGTTTGGTATTTTGCTAGGATGAACCCATAAAGAGGTAATTAGAGGGAAGTAGACATTATATCTTGCTCTTTATGCATCTTCAGAAAAGATTTCTTCCTTGAGATCTAGTTTTCAGTTTCTCATTATAAAATGAAAAATGTAAGTATTTGAGTGAGATAACACTGAGTGTTGAATTGTCAAGTCACAGTCACAAGATTCAGGGAGCTGACCCAGTATCAAACTTTCCTAAGACTTCAAATGAAAAGCATGTGAAACACGGTGAAGTCTGACACTAACAGCACTTTCCCACATCTTTCCTTGCATCATTCACATGAACCCTAGCCTAGATTTAATATAAGAAGTCTTTAAGCAATGCATGCAGTGCGGTATTACAAAGAGAGCTGTTTTAGTAATAGAACTTCTCTAATTCCTACTCTACAAACTATGTAGCTAAGGAGTCATGGTAGTGCAGTAGTTAAATGCTTGGCTGTAAACCAGAAGGCCAGCAGTTCTACCCTACCAGCTGCTTCACAGGAGAAAGAGGTGACAGATCTGCTTCCATGAAAATCATTGTTGTTAAGTGATGTCAAGTTGTTTCTGACTCATAGGCACACTGTAGGAGAAAATGGGTGGATTTGAACTACTGACCTTATGGTGTATAGTCAAATTGGTTCTGACTCATAGTGACCCTGTATAGCAGGTGTGGGGAACCTTTTATCTGCCAAAATTTATAACAACATTTGAGGGGTGGGCATACAAAATTATCAACTTAAATTTTATCCTGCTAGATTTGGTCATACATTTAATTAATTCACCCCTTATGTGATGGTTGGAGTCCTGGTGTGATGCTGTAGGAAAATCACAGGACCACAAGTTCGGTTTCAACCACAGAGTCCATGGTTCAAACTCACCAGCTGCTCCTCAGAACCCCTATACAGGGTCACTGTGAGTCAGAACTGACTTGACAGTACTTAGCACAACAATGTGATGGCTGGACCTGTGGTCGCCTTGGCATGGCCAGACTAAATGATTCACAGGCTTTATATGGCCCTATGTTCCCCACCTCTGCAGTATAGGGTTCGTGAGGAGCATCTGATGAATTTGAACCACGCTGTAGTTCAAACTGACCTTGCAGTCAAGTGTTTATCCTGTAAATCCTCTTAGTGGTTTATCAAATCCTATCATGTCATGAGCCCTCATTATATAACTGCCATATTACATCATTATATCACTGCCAAAATACTGAGAATCATGGCTCAGCCAAATCGACACCTATTATAAGGGACACATTTCAATTCATGACAAATACCTAGAGTATTTTGATCATGCATGTCTGGTTCTCCGTGGCTCCCTTGTAGCACCATACCTACATTAAAGCAGAAATCCTGGTGTAGCACTATAAGATAAGCACTGGACAAAAGCTTGGTTTGAACTGCAAGGTTGGCAGCTTAAATTCAACCAGCTGCTCCACAGAAAGCCTATACAGGGTTTCTATGAGTCAGAACCAACTCGATGTCACTTAACAATAACAACAGAACTGAAGAAGATTACATAAATCAGGAAAGGTGTGTGTCAGGGTTGTATGCTCTCATCATTATTAGCTAAAATAATAATCTAAGAAGAAGAACCTAGTATCAGGATTGGAGGAAAACATGAACAACTTGTGATATACAGATGACACAAATTTGCTTCCTGGAAGGGAAGATGACTTAAAATACTGATGAAGATCAAAGACTACAGCTTTCCATATGGATTGTACTTCAATGCGAAGAAAATCAAAATCCTCAACTCTGGACCAATAAATAACATTTTGATAAATAGAAAAATAATTGACGTTGTCAAAGACTTCATTTTGCTTAGACCCCAAATCAACGCTCGTGGAAGCAACAGGCAAAAAGTCAAATGCCTTATTGCATTAGGCAAATCTGTTGCATAACACTTCTTCAAAGTTTTCAAGAACAAAGATGTCAGTTTGAAGACTAAGGAATTCTAGGCACAAGCCATGGTATTTTCACTTGCCTCATATGCATGTGAAAGTTGAACGATGAATAAAAAAGACAAGAGAATAATTGATGCATGTGAATTATGGTGTTGAAGAAGAATCTTGAAGTGCTAGAAGAACAATCAAATCCATGTTGGATGAAGTACAGCCAGAATACTCCTTAGAAGCAAGGGTGATGAGCGTTCATCTCATACTTTGGATTTGTTGTTGTTGTTGTTATGTGCTGTCAAGTCGTTTCTGACCCATAGTGACCCTATATAGGGTTTGCAATGAGCAGCTGGTGAGTTTGAAAAGCCAACTTTGCAGTTCAAACAGCTTTGCACTCTGGGACATTAACCCACAGTAACACACAAAGACTCCTAATAAAGATATATTATTGTTGCTGTTGTTAGGTGCCATCGAGTCA
>NW_006409078.1:471087-476263 GCF_000296735.1 Chrysochloris asiatica
CGGTGGATTATGATCTCTCCTCAATGAGTAATTCACTCTGCATTATTTTTGCAATATATATATGATCCTGTAACAGGTTTTCTCGAATGATTTCAATGACTTTCCTTGGTCTTATTAAACATAAGATCGATGGAAACCCACTGAAATTAAAATACATAAAATGACTTACAAAGCCCTACATGATTCAGCTCTGGTCTACCTCCTCAACTTTATCACTCCTTGTCTCTATTACCTTTCTCCCCTTCCCTGCATACCCTACTTTTCAGTGTTCCCAATGCCTAGATCAAGGTCTCTGAGTATGTTCTTTGTTCTTTTTCTACTTGTATTTTCCTCTCATTAAAACTTTTCTTTCAGAACTCAGCTCAAATTTCCCTATACTTTAGAATTAAGCTCAAATGTCACCTCTCTCTTCTACAGTACTTATTAGAATTGGTAATTACTTATTTATGTAATTTATTTATTAATATTTGTTACAGTTGTAACTAGGGCTAAACCTATTCCTAGAAATCATTAAAAATCATACCTAGCAAATAAAAAGGACAAGTCATGTAGAAATATATATTTAAGGTACAGAGTATATTTGGGGAATGGACAATGCTTTTCCAAGGAGGTTTACCTGAATTATTGTGGAATTTGTTTTTTATTTTTCTACCCAAATTCTATCAGCTATTCCCCACTTTTATATGTTCTGATATGCCCCCTCTGGAAATGTGGTCCAGTTGATAAGAACAATGTTTTAGGAAAGTTATCTTTTGTCACTGATGGGAAGATGGCATATGCCTTAGGTGTTGAAGTAGAGAACATTCAATTTCTTCTTTGTTCTCTTTACTTTAAGCCTCTATTTCTCTAAGACAATTAGAAGTCAACCAGAAAATAATTGTTTGTACCTATATATACATATATTCATTTCTCTGCATCTGCATCTCTGGAATCCCTGTTATTACTGTGGATAAAATACTCCTGCTCTTCTTTATTTATCCCTTCTTACTAAAGAAAATGTATTCATATGTATAACAAAACTGTTCCAAAGGGCTGTTTATGTTCTCAAACGTGTTTCCTCTGAATCCTTTCCAATTAGTCTTTCATCTATAACACTTTACTAACACAAGTCTTCTTAATGTCTTTAAAAACCTCAAAATTGACCAAATTCTGTCAATTCAAAATCTTTATCTTGTCTCATTAAAGCTGTCTGATGTATTGCCATTATTGATTATGCCTGTCTTCTCAAAACATGTTTTTCAATTAGTTTTCAAAAAACTAATTCTGGTCCTCTATTCTCACTGACTTTTTCATACTGTTGTGGCTATCTGTTGCTTTGATTCTAGAAGATATGTCACCAATATTTTAAATACCAGCAGGATCATCCATGGTGGATATAATTCAATGGAGCTTCCTGAGGAAGACAAACTAGGAAGAAAGAGAAGTGGGTTACTTCTAAAAGTTAACTACTGAAAATGTTATGAATAGCAGCAGGATATTGTCTAATATACATACATAGGATGCGCTCCAAAGATTGAAAGACACTGGGTAAGAGGTGACTCTTCAAAGCAGTTGACTTTAATGATGTGGATTGAGCAGAACTTTGTGGAACTTCATTTGCTGGTGTGGTGCAACTAAAATTAAGAAGCAGCTGCAAACATCCATTCTAACAATAATTAGAATGTGGAATGTATAAAGTATAAATCTAGGAAAATTAGAAGTCATCAAAAAAGAAATGGAAAGTATAAATATAAATATCCTGGGCATTAGTGAGCTGAAATGAACTAGTTTGAGCCATTCTGATTTGGACAGCCATATGGAATGCAATTTCAAGAGGAATGGTGTCACGTTCTTTGTAAAAAGAGCATTTTAAGATCTATCTTAAAGTACCATTCTGTGTTTGAAAGGATAATATCCATACACCTATAAAAAAGACACTTATGCATCAAACGCTAAAGCCAATGATGAAGAAATTGAAGAACTCTGTCAACTTCTGCAGTCTGCATTAGATAAAAAAATACAATCAAGATGTATTGATGGTTACTGGTGATTGAAATAAGAAAGTTGAAAACTAAGAGGAAGGATCAGCCATTGGAAAATATGATGTTGGTGATAGAAAAAAAAAAAATGCTGGCATTGACATGACAGAATTTTGCAAGATTAATGCAAATACCTTTTTTAACAGAATGTTGTTGTTGTCAGGTGCCATTGAGTCAGAACTGACTCATAGCGATCCCATGTACAGCAGAACGAAACAATGTCTGATCCTGGGCCAACCTCACTCCCGCTGCCACACTTGAGTCCATCAATGATGCCACCTGCCAATCCATCTTGTTAGGGGTCTTCCTCTTTTTCTCTGACCCTCCACCTTACCCAGCATGACATCTTTCTCCAACGATTTTTTCCTCCGGACAATATGTCCAAAGTATGAGAGTCGAAGCTTAGCCATCCTGGCCTCTAAGGAGCACTCTGGCTGCACTTCTTCCAAAACAGATCTATTGGTTCTTTTGGCAGTCCATGGCACTTTCAGTATTCTCCTCCAACACCACAATTTAAAGGCATTTTAACAGCATAAACAGTGACTATTCATGTGGATCTCACCAGATGGAACACAAAAGAATCAAATTGGCTATGTCTGTGGAAAAACATGGTGGAAAAGTTTAGTATCATCAGTCAAAATAAAGCCAAGGGCTGGCTGTAGAACATATCATCAATTGCTGACATACAAGTTCATGTTGAAGCTTAAGAAAATTAAAACAACTCCAGGAGAGCCAAAATATGACCTTGAAAAAAAAATCTGAATTTAGAGATCATCTCAACAGATTTGATGCATTAGACACTAATGACTAAAGACCAGAAAACTTGTGGGATGACATAAAAAACATCATACATGAAGAAAACAAAAAGGTCATTAAGAAGATATGAAAGAAAGACCAAAATGGATGCCATAAGAGACTTTGAAACTTGTTCTTGACTGGATAGAAAGTAAAGCAACTAGAAGAAATGAAGTAAAAGAACTAGACAGAAAATTTGAAAGAGCAACTCAAGAAAAACAAAGTAAAGTCTTAAAAAGTGCAAAACCTAGAGTTAAAAACCAGACGGAAAGAACACACTCAGCATTTCTCAAGCAGAAAAAACTGAAGATGTGGAACTGAGAACATGGGACAAAGAATATATCAATGGTAAAGTCAAATGGATCTTTGCTGAAAGCAGAGAGTACCAGAAAGATGTTTACTTATTTTTTATTGACTATGCAAAGGTTTTCAACTTTGTGAGGGGTCCTTGTATAGTACTGTAGGATAAACACTGGTCTGTTAACCTCAAGGTTGGTGGTTCAAACCCACCAGCAACTTCTCAAAAGTCCTATATAGGGTCGCTATGAATCTTGACTCAAGGCACTTAATAATAAATGCAAGGACTTTCAACTTTGTGGATCGTAACAAACTGCAGATGACATTATGAAGAATGGGAATTCCAGAACACTTAAATTTTTCTCATGAGGAACCTATATATAGTCCCAGAGTCAATTGTTCAAACAGAACAAGAGAATAGTGAATGGATCAAAATTAGGACAAATAAGCATGAGAGTTTTATCCTTTCACTATGCTAATTCAATCTTTATGCTGAGCAAATGATTGAGAAGCTGGATCATATAAAGAACATGGGATTGGGATTGGAAGAAGACTCACCAACAATTTCTGATATGCAGATAACACTATTTTGCTTGCTGGAAGTGAAGAGGACTTGAAGTACGTACTTATAAAGATGAAAGACCATATATAATTCAGTATGGATTGCACCTCAATGTAAAGAGAAGAAAAATTCTTACAACTGGACCAATAAATAGCATCATGATAAAAAGAAAAAGAATTGAAGTTGTCAAAGATTTAATTTTACTTAGATCCACAATCAACCCTTATGGAAGCAGCAGTTAAGAAATCAAACATAGTGCATTTGGCATATTATATATAAAATAACTGTTTAACGTGTTAACGAGCAAAGATGTCACTTTGAAGACTGTTGTTGTTAAGTACCATGGAGTCAGTTTCAATTTATAGTGACCCTGCACAGTGTTTTCAAGGCTGTAAATCTTTACAGGAGCATAACACCTCATCTTTCTCCCGCGGAACTGCTGACCTTGAGGTTGGCGGCCCAACCCGTAACCACTACGCTACCAGAGCTCCTTACTTTGGAGACTAAGGTACTCCTGACCCAAGTTATGGTTTTTTCAATCACCTGATATGCATGTGAAAGCTTAACAATGAATAAGGAAGACCAGAGAAGAATTAATGCATTTTAATTATGATGTTAGTGAAGAATATTGAAGGTATCATGGAATGCTGGAAAAACCAACAAATCAGTTTTCAATGTAGTACAGCTGGATTACTTTTTGGAAGTGACAGTGGCATGTCTTGCCTTCCATAATTTAGGCATATTGTCAGGAAGGACTAGTTTCTGGAGTGAGACATTGTACTTGATGAAATGGAGGGTTAGCAAAAAAGAGAAAGACCCTCAGTGAGATGCTTTGACACAGTGGCAACAACAATGGGCACAAACCTAAAAACAATTGTAAGGATCTATCCTAGGACAACACAGTGTTTCCTTCTTTGTGCATAGGGTCGCTATGAGTCAGAACTGACTTTATGGCACCTAACAGCAACCGCTCACTGGCTAATGATTCTGAATCTCATGCTTTGGATTCTGTTCATTCTTCTGACCTCTCAGGTTGCTGTTCCACAGTTCTCAGTCAGTGCACCTCTACTCGATCTAAGCTCATTCCCTAGATGGACTTTGTCTAGTTTCATGGTTTTAAATGCCATCTTAAATACAGAAAGCTTTTCCAAATATGTAACTCTAACTCAGACCTCTAACCTAAATCCCAGTTTCATATATCGTATGTACTCTCCAAACCTTTACTACAGCACAGCATTCATAAAGATTCTTTAAAATGTAACATGGCATGACTAATTTACTTAAAACTTTCCAAATACTTTCTTGTCTCTCCTAGAGTAAATTCAAAATTCTTCTAATGACCAGCTGTTGTTAGGTGCCATTAAGTTAAATCCAACTCATGGTGATCATAAAAACAAGAGTGAAATATTGCCCAGCCTATTTCATCTTTACATTATTGTTATGTTTAAGCCCATTGTTGCTGACATTGTGTTAATCCATCCTGTTGGGGGTCTTCCTGTTTTAC
>NW_006409078.1:498902-500916 GCF_000296735.1 Chrysochloris asiatica
GTTCAAGTTCACCAGCCATTCCTCAGAAACCCTATAGAGGGTCACTATTGGGTCAGAACTGATTCAATGGCACTTAACAACCACAAGAACCAGTTGCCTCCAACTCATAGCAACACTGTATAGAGATTTTAAGGCTTTAAATCTTAGCAGGAGCAAAAAGCTTCATCTTTCTCCCACAAAGTGGCTAGCAGGCTTGATCTATGGACCTTGTAGTTCACACTCCAGTGCTTATCCTATGAAGATACTGCACTTCCCTATTAACTGGCAGGCTTATAGATATTATCCTATCACAGACAGCACTGTGCATCAAAACAGATCTTGAAATGCTCTTTTAAAATATGACTTCAATGCCATTCCTCTTCAGTTTGCTATTCCTGGCATAGTGAACCATATAATTATCTCACTCAAAATGGTCAACAGTAGTCTATTTCAGCTCACTAATGCCTAAAATGGACTACGGAAGTAGCTCTATAGGATCAGCACTGGACTGAGAACTACAAGGTTGACTGTTCAACCCCACCAGCTGCTCCTTGGAAACCCTATACAGGGTTGCTATGAGTTTGAACTGACTTAAAGCTACTAACAACAACAAATGCCTAAAATATGAATTTTTATGTGTTCCATTTCATTTTAAAATACTTCCAATTATCCTAGATTCACAATTCCTGAATTTCATGTTTTTATTCTTACTTAATGTTTGCATTTGTCTTCCTATTTTGAGTTATGACCCCATCAGCATGAAGGTCCTGTAAGTTTTACTCCATCCAAGTCATTAAGGTCAACACCAGTGAGGAGGCAGCTCTACCACAGCTGTATTTTGAGTGTATTCCAACATGTGGGACTCATCTTCCGGCAATGTATCAGACAGTGCTCCATTGTTATTCATGAGGGTTTGTTTTTTGGTAACCATTCAGAAGTAATCTGCCTCTCCATCTTCCTACTTTGTCATAGCATATAAGCGCCACTGAATCCTGTCCACTATTGGTGACTCTGCTGGTATTTCAAAAACTGGTGACATAGCTTCCAGCATCAAAGCAACACACAAGCCACCTCAGTATGACAAATTGATAGACAAATGGTGGTGCATGTGATATTTATGGTATTATTTGTTGATTTTGGCATTCTGTTGTATCACCTTTCTTTCGAATGGACACAAAACTCGATCTCTTCCAATCAGTTGGCTAGGTAGCTCTCTTTCAAATGTCTTGACATAGACTTGTGAGCAACTTCCATATCATTTAAGGAGATACATTCAGTCAAATCCATAGTTTGGAAAATATTCCAAAATAAATATCTTGGTTTTCAAGACAAACCAGAGAGACTAGGGGGAAATAGAAGCAAAATGGGGAATTGTTACAGATTGAAACAGAATTAAGTGACAAATTAGCCAAATATTAACTATTAAACTTGTTTGAATTCTAGTTCAAATAATTAAGTTATTAAGAGATGAGCTCTGGTAGCGTAGTGGTTATGAATCGGGCTGTGAACCGCAAGGTCAGCAGTTCGAAACTACCAGCTGTTCCACGGAAGAAAGATGAGGCTTTCTGCTCCTGTGAAGATTTATAGCCTCGGAAACCCTGTCCAGGGTCGCTATGGGTCGGAACCTACTCAATGGCACTTAACAACAAGAGGCATATGAATATTAATGGAATAGTTTTAAATATTGAGAAATTATTTTGTTTTTACTTGTTATAACATGATTGTGGCTATATTACAAAAAGTTTTATCTTTTAGCAGTATGTATAGAAATATTTACTAATAGATGAAATAATTCATATCTAAGATTTGCTTTTATATCATAAAGAGTCAAACAAATTGCCTTGTGGAAGTAAAAGAAAAAAATTTTTATTGAGGGAGAAAATATAGACAACTGAGAAACAGTGTTCAAAACTAAAGAAGCAAGTATTCCAGCATTTTGATAGAACTGAACTTTTGTACAGAAAAGTGGGAAAGGGAGTACATGACCACAGTCATGGACACTTGGGATTATATATAGCCAGGGTATGTTTTTGTT
>NW_006409078.1:501596-505701 GCF_000296735.1 Chrysochloris asiatica
CTTAAAAGCAGAATCTTTGATTAGTATGTAAACCCAGGGTTACTTTGCTTACTGGGTAATCTGACATTAAGGATACTCATAAAACAATAACAAGTGATAATTCTGCCAGGTTAGCTGACTTATTTCTAACATACACTTCTTGGACTCACTCTAGCATATTCTTTTCTGAAACATCTACATATACATTCTTTCTGAGACAAACTAAGCAAACATTTTTCAGTAACAAACCTTTCTTTGCAAATCATCTATTGTTTACTGAAGGTGTTTTTTGATTTATAGGAAGTTACGTGTCATTAAGGATCTGTCTCATAAGTTCTATTCTTAGGTCAAGCCAAAATTTAATTAAAAAATGGAGTTTGGCCAACACTGGAATCGGCTGCCTCAGTTATGCCATGTGGCTCAGTATTCATATCCCCCTTCACAGTGTATTCTAAAAGAGTGAGGTGAAATGCAATGGGAAGGGATGCATTAAATGAACATGAATGGAAGATTGTTGTATTTATTTAAGGTAAATTATAGATGTATCTGTGTTAATTACACTGTTTTCTCTAATTGTTTGAATGTCTGAAATGTTCCATAATACAAACTTTAATATATAAGAATAAAACCCAACCCACTGCTGCCGCATTGATTTTAATTCACTGATTTAATCCTGTAGGATAGAGTAGAGCTGTCCCATTGGATCTTCAAGGCTATTCTCACTACAGAAGCAAGCTGCAATGGCTTTCTCTCACAGAGCAGCTGATGTGTTTGATCCCCAACCTTCCATTAACAGCCAAACATTTTAACCATTGCATTACCAGGTGCTTTTAAGAGCAATGTAGACATATAAAGAGAATAAGAGGGGGTGAAAACCGACCTGGAGCTCATATTATCCAAACTTGTAAATCATTTCCTAGCTAATACCTTGCTCTTGGGTTACCACAGACATCATCAAATTCCCCTCTCTTTAAATTAGATTTGCAGTGAAATTCTATTTGCAGTCAAGGTCTCTAATTAATACATGTCATTGTTGTTAAGTGTCCTCAAGTTGGTTCTAATTCATAGCGGTCCTGTATAGGGTTTCCAAGGAAAGCTAGTGGATTTGAACTGCCAACCTTGGGGTTTGCAGTCCAGTGCTGACACCACAGCGCCTCACCAGGAGTCATACAACCAGCCACAAAGAATGCTACTGAGCTTCCTTGATAGTCATATTAAACAGTTTAAAATATTTCAATCTACTTAAGAACTATCCTGTAACAAATGTGTTTTCTATAAGCTTGTGAGTGGCCATCTAAGGTGCAACTACCAATCTATGTGTGTGCAAAAGAAAGAAGAGTAATGAAGATTGGAAATGCTTGGAATCAATGAGTCCAATGGACCAGTGGAATAGGTGAATATCAATCACCACAACTCTGAGACCAGAACTAGATGGTGCCCGACTACCACTGGCAACTGCTCTGAAAGGGATCACATTAAAAAGTCCCAAGGTGGCAGAAAATGTGGAAATAAACTCAAAATTAATTAATAATAAAAAAAAGGAGACTAAGCTTACTGGTCAAAAACAAACAGACTAGAGGAATCTGAGACTACGGCCCTCAACAGCCTTTAACATCTAGAATGGTACTCACCCTTGTGGCCCAATTTTCAGTTAAACAGTGGATTGATATATTGTGAGGACAGTAAGTTATGTTCACCATGGAATGGTCAACCATTTGAGGTCAAAAGGGCAACAATGACCTAAATACAAAGTTGAGCAGAGTTGGGAAGGAAGGAGGAACGGAAATGAGAATCACAGGGAGACTGGAAATAAGAAACTCATGGAGGAAGTGGGATTACTGTTGTCACTTGAAGAAGATTGCAATGTTTGAGATGAAATAAAGTATATGACTTATTGTATATAAAACTGATAATCTTTTCTGCAAACCTTCACTCAATTCACCATAAAAAGTTTCAAAAATGTGTTAAATATAGAAATCACTGCTTCCATTGAAGTTTTAGTCTTATATTACACATATTGGAGATGTTTATAGTTTGACATAAATTTAAGTGAAATTCCAAATACTGAATAAATATGTGTAAGAAAATAAATGAAAAGAAAATCAACTAGATATAGTTTAATTAAATCAGCAACTTTAAACCAGCAGCAATTTTGCCACGTAGAACACTTTTGTCTATTTCTGTAGACACTTTTGTTTGTCATGACTAGTGAGGAGTCTACTAGAATTTGATGAGTAAAGCCCAGGGATGATGCTGTTGTTACTGTTAAGTGCCGTCAGGTCGATTCTGACTCAAAGCAACTCTGTGTAGCATTTCTGAGGAACAGCTGGTGGGTATGAACTGCCTTGTGGTTCAAAGAACAGTGTTGATCCTACATTTCCACCCCATGAATTCAGGGATGATATTGTTGTTGTTAGGTGCCATCGAGTCTGTACTGACTCATAATGACCCTGTACATCACAGAAGGAAACACTGCCTGGTCCTGGGCCAACCACACAATCATTGTTATGCCTGAGCCCAATGTTTCTGCCACTTGGCCAATTTATCTTGCTGAGGGTCTTCCTCTTTTTCTCCGACCCTCCACTTTACCAAACATGATATCTTTCTCCAGTAACTGGTCCCTCCTGACACTCTATCTGAAGTATGAGAGACAAAATCTGGCCATCCTGACTTCCAAAGAATACTCTGGCTGCATTTCTTCCAACGCAGATATTTGTTCTTTTGGCAGTCCATGGTACTGGTCACCGTGTAGTGGTCACCAGCCACAGTGTTGGAGATGAATATTGAAAGAACCATCAGCTAAATAACAAATAAATGTGTGTTGGAAGACATGCGGCCAGAATGCTCTTTAGAAGCTGGTATGGTGAGAACTTGTGTCTCCTATTTTGAGCATGTTTTCTGTGGAATCAGTCTCTGGAGAAGGACTTCAGATTTGGAAAAGTGGATGGTCAGAGAAAAAGAGGAAGACCCTTAATGAGATGGAATGGCATAGGGGCAACAGCAACAATTGAGAGAACTGGGCAATATTTAGTAGTATTGTGCATAGAGTCACTATAAGTGGGAACAAACAGGATGGCATCTAATAACATATTTAGTCAGAAAATATACTATTAAGAAAGTAATTGCTCCTAAATATTTTATTTTAGGCAGATAAAGATTTTATTTAAAAAAACAGCAATAATATATTTTTTCTGAAATGAAAAGGAAAGGAAAAGTAGTGCTAATGCTTTTTTTAATTATCTGTCAGTATATAAATTTGTATTAATGGTATAGGAAATGCTATAATTCAATGGAATTCTAAAAATTATTTGTAAAAGTATGTCATGACATTTTAAAAACATAATCCAATGATTATTTTACTCTTAGAACTCATGCTGTAATTTTCCTATAACTCTTTTTCCAAATTGTTTCTGAGATATTCTCGTAGGCCCCTTGTTCAATGTGACCACATCTTTATGTGTTAGATATATATTTTATAAATGATATTGCTAATTATAAGTTGTCAATATTTCTTACATTTGTTGAATTCACTTTAATTTTTTAACAGGAAAAACATAATTAGTTTTATTTTATTAACTTTTTTTTTGCCATCTGATTTGTGTATATATGTGTCTGTGGTAAATCTATATGTAATAAAACATTTGCCATGTCAACATTCTTCACATGTATAACCAGTTGTTGTTGCTGATGTTAAGTGCTGCCAGGTCAGGTCCAACTCTTAGTGACCCTATATAGGGTATCTGATGAGCAGCTGGTGAGTTTGAACTACCAACCCTGAGGTGCAGACCAATGTCATGGTCCAGTGCCTTATCCCACAATGCCACATTGGACTCCTGTATGTTATAATTTAGTATAATACATTTAATGTGCTCATCATGCAATGTAACGATCACTTTTACACATTTCCATTTTTTTTCATCACCATGAACAGAAGCTTAATGTCTTCTAAACCATGAGTAACATTTATTGTTGTTGTTAAGTGTTAGGTGCCATCGAGTCGGTACCGACTCATAGCGACCCTATGCACAACAGACTGAAACACTGCCTGGTCCTGGGCCAACCTCACAATTGTTGCCACACTTCAGCCCATTGATGCTGCAACTTTGCCAATCCATCTCCCTGGGGT
>NW_006409078.1:505891-513765 GCF_000296735.1 Chrysochloris asiatica
TGATTAATATTGATATTTTAGTTTTAAAATTTATTTTCACTTCAACTGATTTTAAATACTCTCCCTATTTCTATTGCTGATTGCTTATAATTTCTACATGCATGCTTACTTTAATATCTAAAGTTAATCAATATCTATAATATCTCTGAACCAAAAAAATGTTTCAAAAATTTATAACCCCTTCTCCAGTCTTATATGTCACTAATTTCAAAATCGTAATTTTAGCTTCCCTTTTTATTGACTCAAATTAGGAATTAAAATTATGATGATGATTTTTAATTTTCTGTCAATGTTTGTTTACATTTATCCAGGTTTAGAATGTTCTTTGATTGTTATTTACTTTTGCATTCCATTTGTTTCTTGTGAAAGAGGAGGCTTTCTGCTCCTGTAAAGATTTACAGTCTCAGAAACCCTGTACAGAGTCTCTATGAGTCGGAACTGACTCCACGGCACATAACTACCACCACCATCACCACCACTGCCACCACTTCTGAAAATAGTTTTTTTTCAGCTAGGCTCTTTTGTCTGAATAGCAGCTAATGACAATTACAATATTTGTGGCAAACAATCCACCTTTGTCCAAAAATGTTTCTTTTTTTTGCCATTGCTCTTGAATTATAGTTTATCTGTATTCCCAATTCTGAGATGACAGAGTCCTGGTGTGGCACTGTGGGATAAAGCACTTATTCACATGGTCAGTTTGAACCACAAGGTCAGAAGTTCAAACTCACCAGCCATTCCTTGGTAACCATGTACATGGTCACTATGAGTTGGAACAGACTCTGAAGAACTTAAAAACAACCAAAACAACATTCTACTTTATTTTGGCTTCCTTTGTTGTAGGACTCTCTTGCCAGTCACACTATTATTCATTGTGCATATTATGTCTTGTCTCTATAACTGCTTCAAGGATTCTTTCTCTTTTTTTGTTGCTGACATTTTATGAGGATAAATTGAGGTTTGGGATTAGTTTTTATTTATTGAGCTGTGAATTTGTTGAGCTTTTCAGTTTTAAAAAAGTCATGAATTTGAACAATTCTATAAATTCTTAGATATTTCTTCAAATGTGTTGCTTCTCCCTTTTTCCTTTATTCTCTGTTGAAGTTCTCAGTCTGTCCTCTGTGTCTCATAATCTTTCTTTTTATATTTGTAATCTCTTTGTGTTGCTTTGAAACACTCTTTACTTTCTTGTGAAATCAGCTGTGTATTTGTAAATTTTTATTGAATTTTAGCCAGTATAACAACTTTATTTGATATAATTTTTCCAGAATATTCAGGTTTTTTTTTTTTTTTTTAAGTTCCAGGTCGAGGGTACAAATACAAGTCCACATAAACATTACAAAATTAAAATATATTTTATTATTCAGTCTTAATAAATATATTCCATAATGACCAAGAAGGTCAAGTTTAAGTTTTGAATCTTTGGACTCTTATGATATATATTCTACAATGTGTTGGTACCATTGGACCAGCTCCTGATGCCAGACTCCCTAGCTACAGCCTCCTCTAATTCTCTAACCAACATTGTCCAATTCCCATAATGTAGCATCTTCCAAATGTGGATGAAAAGAAAAATATAGCCAAATAGACAACTATGGCTAAGATAAAAATAGATTTCAGTATTCATAATCTCTTACCATTGCAAATCTAACAGACTTTACTCCCAAATCCAATGCTACTCATTCATAGTACAGAGTGATATAGAAAGTAGATGTCCATACTGAGACATCATTTTCTAGACCCGCTTGCATCCAATGTCTAGGAAATGTAGATATGAGTGAAAGTGACACTTGGAATCTGTCAGTTATTTGACAAGATGTTTATGAAATATGGACAACTTCTCCATTCTCTTGTTTTCAGTTCACCACCCCCAGCAATGAAAGACAAGTGTTAATGATAGCAGAATGAATGACAGACAGAAAAAAATGCTTTTATTGTTTCTGATTTACTTTGCATTTTATAGACCATATTTTGTCTGACAAAAATATGTACTTCTGTACATATTAAAATTTTTGTCTTCTATGTTTATGCCTATAAATAGAGTCCTGGTGTAGTGCTGTAAAATTAACACTGAACTACTAACCAAAAAGTGAGGGGATCAAACCCAACAACTGCTCCTTGGAAACCCTATATAGGATCTCTATGAGTCAAAACCGACTTGATGGCACTTAACAACAACATATTTAGAAATATGATTATGCTTCTGTTTTGTTTTTTGTGTTGTTGTTGTTTTTTAACTATGTCATACATGAATAGATAGGGTTCTAAATCTTATGTCTTGTAAGTTATAAAATGGTCACTGGCCAATGAGATATATGTATTTAGAGGATAACTGACAATGATTAGAATATAAACTAGATAAGGTAGAACCTGTGTCTAGAGCCACACTCTGAATTTGGACTTCTAGTTTCTTGAACTGTGAGCAAATTAATGTCTATTCTTTACAGCCTCCTTCTCATGGTGTGTGTTACTATATCATTAGGTACTAAGATAGGGCGCTTTTTCTTTAAAAAAAAAAAATAATAATAATTCATCTTACCCTAACTAGCATGATTCTTTTACATGTAATAGAACGTTACATGCTTCTTTTACATGTACTAGAAGTGACACATGGTCACTCAGCTAAAGCCTGCACATTCTAATCTCTTTTGAATCTGGACATAACTGTATGATCAAGTCCTTTAAGCAAGATATGTGCAGCTTCTGGGGCATGCCATTTAAGGGAAGGCATATATCCTTCCCTTTCCTTTTTCCTTCTTCCAGTAACTGAGTGTTGATGTGATGATTGGAAATGAACTGCCATTACTGGAAAACAAAACAGCCTTATCAGTAAGGAATGATAACAGGATAGAAGGTGCCTAGGTCAACAATCAGGGAAAAGGAGCTCTGGTAGCATAGTAGTTATGAATCGTGCTGCGAACCTTAAGGTCAGCAATTCGAAACCACCAGCAGTTCTGTGATAGAAAGATGAGGCTTTCTGCTCCCATTAAGATTTACAGCTTTGGAAACCCTGTACCTGTACAGGGTCACTATGAGTTGGAACTGACTCCATGGCACATGACAACCACCACCAGTGGCTAGCGGTTTAGATCTCAGCTGCTAACCAAAAGGTTAATGGTTCATACTCATCCAGTAGCTTCTGAAGAGAAAGTCCTGATACTCTGCTTCCATAAAGATTACAGCATAGGAATCCCCAAGGTTAAGTTCTACTCTGCCTCATACAGTTACTATGAGTTGGAAACAACACAACAGCACACAACAATAGGAATCTAATTCACTCCATCCATGGGAAGAGATAGTGGAAAAACTCAATATTAGTAGCCAAAACAAGGCTAGAGGCAGAATCTGGAACAGACCATATGCAAGTTCAGACTGAAGCTGAAGAAATTTGAACCAAGTCCACAAGAGCCAAAATATAACATTAAACATATTCCATGAATTTAGAGATCATCTCAAAAACAGATTTGATACATTAGACAATAATGACAAAAGACAAGAAGAGCTGTGGGATGACATCAAGAACTTCATACATGAAGACAGTAAAAAGTCATCAAAAAGACAGGAACGACAAAAGAAAAAAAAAAAAAAAAGATGTCAGAAGAGAATTTAAAAAATTGCTGTCCAGCATATTGATGTTATATTATTGTTGTTAAGTTCTATTGAGTCATTCCTGACTCACAGAAATGTTATGCACAACTGAACGAAATACTGCCCTGTCCTGTACTAACCTCACATTCTCTGTAACACTTGAGCCCATTGTTGCTATCACTGTGTTAATCCATCTTGTTAGGGGTCTTCTTCTTCTTCCCTAACCTTCCATTTGACCAGGCATGATGTCTTTCTCTAGTGACTGGTCACTTCTAACTAATAGATTAACTACTCAATGTCTGAAGTATGAGAGAGGTAGGCTGGACATCCTGGCTTCTAAGGAGCATTCTGGATCTATTTCTTCCAACACAGATTTGTTTGTTCGTTTGGCAGTCCATGGTACTTTTAATATTCTCCTCCAACACCATAACTCAAATACATCGATGCTTCTACAGTTTTCTTTATTCATTGTCCAACTCTCATATGCATATGATACTATTGAAAATATCATGGTTCAGATCAGAAAAACCTTAGTTATCAAAATGACATCTCTGCTCTTCAATACTTCAAAGAGTTCCTGTGCAGCAGATTTGCCTAATGCAATACATTATTTGATTTCTTGACTGCTTCTTCCATGAGTGTTGATGGTGATCGAAGGAAAATGGAGTCTTTGACAACTTCAATCTCTTCTCCATTAATCTTGCTGTTATTTGTTGGTCCGCTGGTGAGGATTTTTGCTTTCTTTACACGGAGGTACAACCCATACCAAAGGTTGTGGTCTTTGATCTTCATCAGCAAGTATTTTAAGTTCTCTTCACTTTCAGCAAACAAAGTTGTATCATCTGCATATCACAGATTGTTAATGAATCTTCTTCCAATCCGGATGCCATGCTTTTCTTCATATAATCCAGCTTCTTTGATTATTTGCTCAGCATACAGATTGAAGAAGTATGATGAAAGAATACAACCATAGTGCACAACTGTCCTAATTTTAAACAAATTTAAACACTTTGAACAGTGTTTCCTTGTTCTGTTCTAATAACTGCCCCTTGGTCGATGTACAGATTCCTCATGAGTACAATTAAGTATTCCGGAATACACACTTTCCACAATGTTGTCCATAATTGTCATGATACACACAATAGAAAGACTTTGCATGGTAAATAAAGCACAGGAAAACATCTTTCCGGTATTCTGTGCTTTCAACCAAGATTCATCTGACATCAGCAATGTTATCTTCATTCCAAGTCCTTGTCTGAATCCGGCTTGAACCTCTGGCACTTATCTGTCAGTGTACTGTTGCAGCCATTTTTGAATTATGTTTAGCACAATTTTAATTGCATGTAATGTGAATGATATTGTCTGATTTTTTCCTCATTCTGTCAGCTCTCTTTGGAATGGACATAAATATAGATCTCTTCTCATCAGTTGGTCAGGTAGCGGCCTTCCAAATTTCTTGGCATGGATTAGTGAATGCCTCCAGTGCTGCATCAGTTTGTTGAAAGACTTCAATTTGTATTCTTTCAACTCCTGGAGCTTTTTCTTTGCCAATGACTTCAGTGCATCTTGGACTTCTTGTTTCCATATCATTGGATTTGTGTGTGTGTGTGTGTGTGTGTGTGTGTGTGTATGTGTGTATGTACCAAACTTTGTTTATCCATACTTCTATTGATGGGCACTTAGGCTGTCACCATCTTGTTGCTATTTTGAACAGTGCTGCGATAAACGTTGGTGTGCATGTATCTACTCGTCTTTTGGCTCATATTGCTTGTGGATGTACACCAAGTAGAGGAATTACTGGATCAGAAGGTATTTCTTGTTTCAACTTTCTGAGGAAGTACCATCTTGTTTTCCAGAGTGGTTGAACAATTTTATAGTCCCACCAGCAACATAGGATGGTCCTTGTCTCTCCACACCCTTGGTACTTATTTTTTCCCCTTGATTTATGAGCATGCTTGTCAGCTGCTTTTTTGTTTGTTTGTTTTTTTATTGTGAATTGAGTGACAGTTTACATGAGAGAACATCAATTTTACACTCATGGTTTCATTAAAATGATTACAATCTTCTCCACACATCATCATTTAACTGTTTGCTTCTATTCCCTCAGTTGTTGTTTTTTGTTATTGTTGTTTGCTTGTTTGGGGAGATGTACACAAAAGCATTCAGAAATAAATAGTCATTTAAACAACCCAAGGGCATATTCTGTAAGCCTGCCTCCTGGCTGCCAGCACACAGCCCTTCTCTCTCCCTGAGTCTAGAATCTTTAACTGCTCTATTTCTCCATGTCTTCATCTCTGCCTCCATCTCTGGTGTTGCCTCTTCTCCCTTGATGCTTCTAGGGTTCTCTGTTCCTGGAGTTTAAGATTAACTACTCACCCCATTTTGTTACAAAATCTCTTCCTCTAAAGTTGTGGCAGTCACAATTAGGCATGATAACAATGATTTACTATTGAATAATAAGAATCTTATCCTTATCTCCTTTCACCAGACCTGTCTAGACAAGATGAAAACTATTCAGATTTTGGATTCTACCTTCCCCTGCACACTCTGAAATTAAACTCCCTTTTGAAAACTTGTAAGCTAGTCACTTTGTACCTTTATAGCTTCCTCCCTCCCCCCATTTTAGGTATTCAATGTCCAAGTTGCCTGTTCCTATCAACCCAACAGAGGGGATAGGATTGATTCTTTATGTGAAGACTCCTTCCTTCTCAGTTGGTATTTTGAGCTACTACATCCATAAGTATAGGTCAAGTTCATCCAACTGTAGCAATTTACACTTCTTTCCTTTATCAAAAAAAATTTTTTTTTTTTTTTTTAATCTTCTTCTAGTAGAGTTCTGATCATTAAGCCATTGAGGTTAGGTAGAATAAGTACTATCTACAAGTTTGGGCATTCTTGTACATCTCCCCTCACTTCACATTAGCTGGAAACCTCACTTTTAGCTCTAGCCCTCTGTCTGTGGCTAAGTCCTTTTCCATGGGCTTAGGAGTCTTCTGGTTGCACCACTTTGGACCAAGCAGCCCTTCCTCTCAACTCCAGGTCGATGGGAGTCTATGGAATGTGGTTGAACTTAGTCTGTATCTTAATTGCGGCCTTTTGCCCTCTTCCACTCACCAGATGACCAATATGGTCATTTGTTTTCATTATATGTTACCTCTTGGAACAGTTGAACATGGGCCATTTATTTTTGTTACAGGGACTCTGTGTATTCCTTCCATCTTCTTTTGAGGTTTCTACATCATTCAATATTTTCACCCATTGTTGTTGTTGTTGTTGTTAAGTGCCATAGAGTCAGTTTCAACTGATAGTGACCATGTATACAGTTTCTGAGGAGCAGCTAGTGAGTTTGAACTGCTGACCCTGTGGTTCAAACCAACCTTGTGGTCTAGTGCATTATATACTGCAGCACCACACCAGGACTCCATTTTGCCAGTAGAATCATTCAATACTTCAAGTTAAGGCATTAATATTGTTCTATGATTTACTTCAGCTTGAGACATTCTGAGTGTGTTCTTCCCTTTTGGTTTTCTAACTCCTTGTCTTTGCATATTTCATTATAATACTCATCTTCTAGAGCTACCCTTTGAAATTTTCTGTTCAGTTCTTTAGTGTCTTCAGTTTTTCACTTTACTTCAACAACTCTATACTGGAGAAACTGGAACACTGTCAGATATCACCAGAATATTGAATATTGAAATATAATGAAAACCACCAGAACATTGTCAAATAGAGTGCCTGGAAATGAGCCCCTCAGGTGGAAGGCAATCAAAATATGACCGGGGAAGAGCTACGTCCAAAAATATAATTACTGTGATGATGCAAATGGATTAACTCTTTTGGGACCTTCATTTGCTTATGGGGAACAACCCAGAATGAGGAGAAACAGCTGTAAAATGTATTAATAATTGGAACATGGAATGTATGATGCATGAACTAGGAAAATTAGAAGTTATAAAAATGAAATGGTATGCATAAGCATTGTTATCCTAGGCGTTAGTGAGCTGAAATGGACTGATATTTGGCATTTTGAATCTGACAATCCCATGGTTTACTATGCTGAGAATGACAAATGGAAGAGGAATGGAGTCATGTTCATCATTGAAAAAAAGAACATTTCAAGATCTATCTTGAAGTACAATGCTGGGAGCCAATGAGGGTAGAGGACAGCTTCGATTTGCCGCTTGACACAGTTCCGGTAAATTGTGGAGTGGTCTGGCAAAACAGATAGCTCTCAGAAGTTGCTTTCTACCTTCTCTATAGAGTAATCTTAATTTTACTTATAAAAA
>NW_006409078.1:514540-515599 GCF_000296735.1 Chrysochloris asiatica
AGAGGGCAGACAGCAGAGAGAACAGACAGCAGAGAGCAGAGGGCAGACAGCAGAGAGCAGAAAGCAGAAGCAGGGGCAGAAGCTGGAGAGAATATTTGGACAGCACTACAAGCTGAAAAGCCTCTGGAATTGTATTCATTTCTTCATCCAACGATTCCACGTACTTGCTCATATCCCACAACCCTCACAGAGAGCCGGTCTCGCTGCAGTACAACACTATCTGTGATAGGATAATATCTATATGTCTATAAGGAAGACAAGAAAGCACAACTATTATTCAAATTTATGCACCAACCACTTAAGTTAGTGACGGTGAAACTGAAGAATTCTACCAAAATCTTCAGTCTGATATTGACCAAACATGCAATCAAGATTTATTGATAAATACTGACATTTGGAATGCAAAGATTGGAAACAAAGAAAAAGGATCAATCACTGGAAAATAGCCTTGATGATGGAAATAATGTTGGAGATTGCATGATATAATTTTTTAAGACCAATGACTTCTTCATTGCAATACCTTTTACAAACAACATAAAAGATAACTATACACATGGACCTTATCAGATGGAATACACAGAAATAAAACAGATTACATCTGTGGAAAGAGATGCTGGAAAAGCTTTATATTATCAACCAAAACAAGAACAGACCATCAATTGCTCATGTGTAAATTCAAGCTGAAGCTGAAGAAAATGAAAATGAGTCCACAAGAGCCAAAATATGACCTTGAATATGTTTGTTGTTGTTATTAGGTGCCATTGAGTCGGTACTGACTCATAGCGACCTTATGCACAGATTTGATGAATTACACACTAATGACCGACTAACAGAAGGGTTGTGTGGTCAAGAACACCATACAGGAAGAAACAAAATGAGGTCATTAAGAAGAAAAGAAAAAAGAAAAAGACCAAAGTAGATGTCAGAAGAGACATAGAAATTTGCTCTCCAGTGTAGAGATGCTAAATGAATGGAATAATTGAGGAGGTAAAAGAGCTGAACGGAAAATTTCAAAGGGCAGCTCGAGAAAAGGGTTAAATCTTATAATGAAATGTTCAA